>NC_142928.1:114295157-114302657 GCF_046866305.1 Octopus bimaculoides | reverse complement strand
AGGACTGAAATTTAGGATTTTTTGGTTTTCTGTGAATCAATTTTGAAAAAAACTTTTCCCAGCTGATTAGTGCACTATGGCAATACCATTGTTATGTTTTCATTATTCTGTGTAACATCCTTTCTTTTTTATTTCAGATTCTTCAGTTTTTGGGTGAATCATGCTAATAGCTTTTGAATGAAAATAGCCCATCTAGACATTCAGTATATATTTAACAGAAAATCATAATATTATAACATTTATTGACATAATGAATTATTTAGCCACATGAGTGCCATTTCGATAGGTAACTTCAAAAACCCTATTAGTCATGGAATCTGTCAATTTCTTAATAGTAGAAGGTTGAACTGCGTCTGCTGCAGCTTCAATGGTTGTCCATAAGACATCTTTTGACGTAAATTGATGTCCATTGACATAAACATCTTGTTTAGTGATGGACCTAAGATTTTTGATAGAGCTGAGATTTGGAGACGCAAGTGGCCACACCAACCTTTCACCTTGTATTCCATAATGTTTGGGTAGTTCTAGTAGAGTGGAAGGGAACATTGTCGTGCATGACTACAAGATTCCTTAGAAGTGACAGCAGTATGTCAACTAGCCAGGAATCCTAGATCTCCTTCAGGAGATTGCAGTAGGCAGCTGCAGTCACTTTAACCTCTTCAGGCACCTTGAATGGGCCAAGTCTGTTATCAATAATACCAGCCCACAACATGACTCTTCCACCCTGTTGGTGATACTCATCTCCAAAATAGACCCAACCATTTGCCCAACCGTCAGGTTCGTCAAGGGTCACCCTGGTTTTGTCAGTAAACAGAACACAACTCAAGTCTAACATCATGTACTTTTGGGCCCATTGAAACCTCAAACTCCTGTGAGGAGGCAGTTTCAGGGGTTTTTGTACAGAAGCCATGGTCCTGAGGATGTGATTTCTGGTGGATTTTGATAAAGTTCAGAGGCAGTGAAAATGGCTTTGCTTGTTCAGGTTTCCCACGTAACTTGAAGCCAATATTCCTTAAATCCCTAACTGTCACAGTCTTTGAGGTCCCACAATTGGAATGTTTCTTCCTTGGTACTCATGTGATTAAATAATTCAATATGTCAATATATGTTATTATCGTATTATAGTTTTGTGTATGCTTAATATGTATCAATACCCTTCATTTTCTCAAAGTAAGGTCAATATCGTTGTTTAAAATCTATGGTGCTACATATGTGGATCCTTTCTTGGTGTTTACCTGGTGTTTCTACACGACATTTATACACTAAATTTTTATACAGACAGAAGCCCCCCAAATGGTTATGCATTGGGTATATGACAATTACAGGTTTTCTTTTTCGTTCTACCATTTATATTAGTTGTGTTATTACTAATTTTTGGACTAATATAGGGTGCTGTACAAGGGTCTGGGTGTGTATTAGTCTGAGGCTGAATTTTACATATATTAATAGAGGATATTATAGTTCCTAAATTTGGTGTGGTGGAGTAAGACAAGTTGACTGATTTGTTTAAAATAGAGTAGTATCCATGATGCTGCAGAAAGTTTAATTTTAGAATTTTAAAAACTAGTTGAGGCAAAGATTTAACTTGTAGAGAAAAGGGCAGTGCATACCATAGAATTTGTTGTTTTCTTGTCTTAGAATATGCTGTTACATTAGATTGGTCATGATGGGAAGATTTATACTATAAATTTTGTATGGCTTACGGTGTGATTTTATGGGTCTGTTTGGTTGATTTGAGGTGGAGGTGTGCTTATAAGACCAGGATTAATTTCAAGGAAGAGATTTGCTATTTTGGTTTTTAGTTTAGTATCACTGATATAGAATATTTTTTCTTGAAATCTTGATTATAGTAAGGAGCGTGAATATTAAATATTTCTTCATTAGCTGATAAATTAGAGATTCTTATTGAAATGCCTGTAATTACACTGTCAAGGGTTATTCTAGGATGGTTTGAAAGGATGTTTATATACTGCAATGTATAGTTAGGCTTGTGAAATGGGTAGTATAAATTTGTATTTAAATTGAGTGTACGATCAAAAAATTTACCACCTTGGTATTTGTTTCAAATGAGATGCCAAGATAGTAATTTTCAAAAAATCATTTTGAAGATTTCTTTGTTCATTCAACTGCTGGTCAAGATAATCCTGTGTTTGTAAGGAGTGCATCATCTCTATAGAGTTCACCAGATATATTAGGGAAGTGCTGCTAGATCTGTGAGAGAAGGAACAGAATCATGAGGTCAGTAACTTGGGCTGAGTCAGAAGAACTCATTGTTATATCAAAATAGTCAATAGAAGTATTCCCAGTCCAGTTCTTATCCTTGAAATTAATAAGAATTTTTCTTGCTGCCATAATTATATTTATGTCAGATTGTGGGATATTTCCATAGTTTCAAGCAAAAATCAATACTCTATTTAAGAGAATTGGAGATATCAATGCATAGTAGTTTACTATATCGAATTGAATAAAATTAATATGGCTTTGATCCTTGAGAGAGTGAAACCATGTAATGACATTACCAGTTGAGTTCCACAAAGGGAGCTCAACTTCCGCTCCCTAGTCTTTTGCATATAGCTCTATAAAAACACTCAGCAAGCAATTCCCATTAGAAAACTGCAGTAAATGTGAGCTGTCTTAAAAATGTTTTCCCTGATGAAGGAGGTGGTGTCTAAAATTGGATGTAAATATCTTTTTTATGACTGGACAACCAGTCCCCCAGAAACGGCCATAGGATTATTAACTGGATATGCTGTGCGTGAGAAGACCCGACAAGCCAAGTGAGACCTAAATCCAAGGCCTCTGCCAGGGGTGTAGCCAGCCCACTTATGCGTACCTTTCCTTCTTTGGACACTAAACTCCACTTGCGAAGACCTGTTGAGGCAAGTGATATCGAAACCGAACTAAATTCGATGACTGGCACCCATGCCAACGTCATCTCCTTCATTGGACATGTAACTCAGCTTGCAAAGACTTATTGGGGCAAGCGAAAGTGAAATCGGGATGGCACCTGTGCCCAGCGTCGCCTTTCTGGCACTTGTGCCTGTGGCATGTGTAATGGACTTTTGAGTGAGATCATTGCCAGTGCCCCTGGACTGGCTCTTGTGCCGGTGGCACATAAAATACACCATTTGAGCGTGGCCATTGCCAGTACCGCCTGACTGGCCTTCGTGCGGGTGGCATGTAAAAGCACCTACTACACTCTCAGAGTGGTTGGCGTTAGGAAGGGCATCCAGCTGTAGAAACTCTGCCAAATCAGATTGGAGCCTGGTGTAGCCATCCAGTTTCACCAGTCCTCAGTCAAATCGTCCAACCCATGCTAGCATGGAAAGCGGACGTTAAACAATGATGATGATGATGATATATATATATATATATATATATATATATATATATATATATATATATGTATAAATAATATATCTGTAAATATAATATGTGACAATTATTCGGTAGCTGTGATAAAACTCTGAGTTTTGGATGCCGGGGTGGAAGCCTACGCCGCCATCTCTGCAGTTACTGGACCATTGAAAATAAAGCAATGTAAATGACCGTTAAAACAAAGGTAAATTACTGTGGTGAGGGATTAAAGTTAAGGTTGTAAAAATATTCATAGTAACTGCATAAGCGCACATGTCCATACATACACATGCACGCCTGTATGTATATACTCATCCACCCTCACTTGAAACATACACAAGCTCAGCCACACATTCGACAAAAAATATATACATACCCGCATACACGCTTGCACAAAAAAAGGTTCACACACACGTCTACATACACACATGCACCAGAAAAAACAGGTACTCGCATGCACACACACAAACACGTCTAATATACACACATACCCACACATGTCTATATATGCACACACACACGTGCACAAAAATTTCATACATATGTCTATATACGCACATGCACAAGAAAAACAGGGCTAAAGGCAAAATACAGAAAAATGTGTTAAAAAAGTGTAAAAAATAAGCAATAAGAGTAAAACACATCTATATATGCACGTACACACACACATCTATACACGCACATACCTGCATACATAAACACACGTGCACAAAAGATTCCATATATACGTCTATATATGCACAGGAGAAATGCAGGGTGGAAGGTAGAATACAGAAAAATTACGCGTAAAAAAATATATGAGCAATAAAACTATAAAACAATATCTCTACAGATATGTAAAAAAATATATAAAAAATATACAAGAAATATAAGTAAAAAGTATAGAGAGGTAAAAAGCTTGTATGTGGACACAATATAGAAAGCAAGTGCTATCTGTAATCTCGGGGGTACCAAAATCATAAACATTTAGCCACATGTGGACATGATCCGAAAAGTTCAATTCTTGAATTTAGACATGTGGCAGGGTCTGAGCTGCTTTTTCAGATGAGCCATCTTTCCACATCACGAAGACTGCACTTTCCACTGCCGTTGGTGTAGGGCTTACACTTAGCTAAGATCTTCCAATGGATGTTGTAACTGACACCTTTATCTTTTAAGGACCAGATATGACTGGATAATTTGGTCGTTTTCTTTTTATCCCAGTGCCTGAAGCTCAAGGTGTGATTATTAAACCTGGCCTTGAAATTCCCCTCTGTAAGGCCCACGTATTTCTTCATCAAAACCGTGTCCTCATGTATATATATATATATATATATATATATATATATATGCGAATTCGGTGATGGGTTACTTGGAACAAAAACTCTACCAGGAAATAGAGGAGAGATATAACACCGAATTTAGGAAACTTATAGAAAAAGCATGGAAGAGATACCTGGACGATTGCTTCATAATCTGGACCAAACCTCAAAGCATTGTGGAGGAATTTAACACCCTCCTGAACAACCTACACCCATCCATCCAATTCACAAAGGAGATGAACAGTAGCAAATTACCATTTCTAGATATAATGGTAATTAAAAAGAACACCGCCATTACAACAGATATATATTACAAACACACAGACACACACCAATACTTGAACTTTAAATCGTGCCATCCACCCCATACAAAACGCAACATACCATACTGCCTAGCCAGGAGAATATGTACTATTGTAGAGGATATAGAGACCAGAAATAAACGCCTGATGGAACTGAAAGAATTTCTGGTGAAGCAAAAATACCCATCACGACTCATAGAAAATGGTATTCAGCGGGCTTCGAAAATACCCATACAACAACTGAGGACACCGCAAAGAAAAGACAAACAGGAAAAGATCATTCCATTTATAGTGACACAAAATCCATGCCACCAGAACATCTTTAATATCGCCAAAGCGAACTTACCGATCCTTGCACAAAGTAAGGAATTGAGAAATATCATTACAGATCAAAATATAACTCTCAGTAAGAGACAACCTAAAAACTTGAAAAAACTATTAACAAAGGCAAGGTTTGACCTCAGCAACATAAATCAAACATTCACTGTATCCAAATGCAATGATAGCCGATGCGGCACATGCCGATCAATCCATACCGGCCCATATATGAACACAAAAACAGGGAAAATATTCACCAATGCGAACATGAACTGCAAAAGTAGAAATCTAATCTACTGCATCAAATGCCCTAATTGTGAAGAATTGTACGTTGGCCAGACAGGTAATGCACTATCGGAACGCTCACGGGTACATCGACAACAGATTAAAAACCCAGAAGTCCGCCAAATACCACTGAGTAACCATCTAGCAACATGTGGTCATCAAACTTTTATTATATTTCCATTCCATAAACTTTACAACCGGAATGAAATTGAAAGAAAATGCAAAGAAAAGGACTTTATTAAGAAATTCAAACCCACTCTTAACAAACAATGATTAAATCCATCTTACTTGGGGTTTAAAAATCTTATCCCTGTAACCAAAACACAAAAAATCTCTCAGATATCATCATTTCTATAAATAGATTTGGCATCATTTCTAAGAACAGCCAAACACCTACTGTGGTTTAAAAATCTTATCCCTACAACCCACACAAAACAATAAATTAAAATATCATCATGTCTAAAAATAGATTTAACATCAATTCTAAAAATAGCCAGACACCTACTGCTGCCATCCAAAGGAATTGGTATAAAAGACAGAAAACCAGCCAACTTATTACAGTCTGTTAAAGACTGTCATACCGGCCATGACGAAGGGAAATAGCCCTGAAACTCGAGTCGCCTTTATATATATATATTTATATTTATATATTTATATATAAAGAATTACAGCGTGATGTGCTGCTTGACTGGTCCCCCCTCTCTCTCTCTCTCTCTCTCTCTCTCTTTATATATATATATGATGATGATGATGATGATCTTTTCTCCCGCCATGCCTCTGTCTACCCCTCCATCCTCTCTCTCCCCTTCGTAGTTTTTCCTTTAAGGTCTTCAGGTTCTGGCTATATATAAATGAGAAACCCATTCTAAATTATCTCGCTGACGTACTACGACGAAATACCCAAGATGCAGATAAGATAGAGATTTTTATTTATTTACGGCCTCAAACATCTCAATACCTTGCGCTTTAGTTTTGTCCCTTATTATTTATCTTGTTTCTCTCCATGAAATTCAATTGAATTCAGTTGTTGTCTTAAATTCATGCTTATTCATTTTCTAAGCTTCCTAAATTCATGCTACGTTATATTCTAATCACCCAGAATTCATTGCTCTTTTAAAAAATTACGATTTATGCATTGTTGTCTCTCAAATATTTAAAATCTACAATTAAGAGCCCTCTCTACTCGCTGGCGGTACCTACCCACCACTACCCATTTTCCTTTATTCAAAAATTCTTATCGCTCCATAAAATTATGGCTTTTAAGTGTTGATTTCTCAGCCCAAGAATTACAGCGTGATGTGCTGCTTGACTGGTCCCCCCTCTCTCTCTCTCTCTCTCTCTCTCTCTCTTTATATATATATGTGATGATGATGATGATGATCTTTTCTCCCGCCATGCCTCTGTCTACCCCTCCATCCTCTCTCTCCCCTTCGTAGTTTTTCCTTTAAGGTCTTCAGGTTCTGGCTATATATAAATGAGAAACCCATTCTAAATTATCTCGCTGACGTACTACGACGAAATACCCAAGATGCAGATAAGATAGAGATTTTTATTTATTTACGGCCTCAAACATCTCAATACCTTGCGCTTTAGTTTTGTCCCTTATTATTTATCTTGTTTCTCTCCATGAAATTCAATTGAATTCAGTTGTTGTCTTAAATTCATGCTTATTCATTTTCTAAGCTTCCTAAATTCATGCTACGTTATATTCTAATCACCCAGAATTCATTGCTCTTTTAAAAAATTACGATTTATGCATTGTTGTCTCCCAAATATTTAAAATCTACAATTAAGAGCCCTCTCTACTCGCTGGCGGTACCTACCCACCACTACCCATTTTCCTTTATTCAAAAATTCTTATCGCTCCTTAAAATTATGGCTTTTAAGTGTTGATTTCTCAGCCCAAGAATTACAGCGTGATGTGCTGCTTGACTGGT
>NC_142928.1:114260157-114290157 GCF_046866305.1 Octopus bimaculoides | reverse complement strand
TATTCATTTTCTAAGCTTCCTAAATTCATGCTACGTTATATTCTAATCACCCAGAATTCATTGCTCTTTTAAAAAATTACGATTTATGCATTGTTGTCTCTCAAATATTTAAAATCTACAATTAAGAGCCCTCTCTAGCGTGATGTGCTGCTTGACTGGTCCCCCCTCTCTCTCTCTCTCTCTCTCTCTCTCTTTATATATATATGTGATGATGATGATGATGATCTTTTCTCCCGCCATGCCTCTGTCTACCCCTCCATCCTCTCTCTCCCCTTCGTAGTTTTTCCTTTAAGGTCTTCAGGTTCTGGCTATATATAAATGAGAAACCCATTCTAAATTATCTCGCTGACGTACTACGACGAAATACCCAAGATGCAGATAAGATAGAGATTTTTATTTATTTACGGCCTCAAACATCTCAATACCTTGCGCTTTAGTTTTGTCCCTTATTATTTATCTTGTTTCTCTCCATGAAATTCAATTGAATTCAGTTGTTGTCTTAAATTCATGCTTATTCATTTTCTAAGCTTCCTAAATTCATGCTACGTTATATTCTAATCACCCAGAATTCATTGCTCTTTTAAAAAATTACGATTTATGCATTGTTGTCTCTCAAATATTTAAAATCTACAATTAAGAGCCCTCTCTACTCGCTGGCGGTACCTACCCACCACTACCCATTTTCCTTTATTCAAAAATTCTTATCGCTCCTTAAAATTATGGCTTTTAAGTGTTGATTTCTCAGCCCAAGAATTACAGCGTGATGTGCTGCTTGACTGGTCCCCCCTCTCTCTCTCTCTCTCTCACTCTCTCTCTTTATATATATATGTGATGATGATGATGATGATCTTTTCTCCCGCCATGCCTCTGTCTACCCCTCCATCCTCTCTCTCCCCTTCGTAGTTTTTCCTTTAAGGTCTTCAGGTTCTGGCTATATATAAATGAGAAACCCATTCTAAATTATCTCGCTGACGTACTACGACGAAATACCCAAGATGCAGATAAGATAGAGATTTTTATTTATTTACGGCCTCAAACATCTCAATACCTTGCGCTTTAGTTTTGTCCCTTATTATTTATCTTGTTTCTCTCCATGAAATTCAATTGAATTCAGTTGTTGTCTTAAATTCATGCTTATTCATTTTCTAAGCTTCCTAAATTCATGCTACGTTATATTCTAATCACCCAGAATTCATTGCTCTTTTAAAAAATTACGATTTATGCATTGTTGTCTCTCAAATATTTAAAATCTACAATTAAGAGCCCTCTCTAGCGTGATGTGCTGCTTGACTGGTCCCCCCCTCTCTCTCTCTCTCTCTCTCTCTCTCTCTCTCTCTCTCTCTCTCTTTATATATATATGTGATGATGATGATGATGATCTTTTCTCCCGCCATGCCTCTGTCTACCCCTCCATC
Organism: Octopus bimaculoides; assembly: GCF_046866305.1. NCBI lineage: Eukaryota > Metazoa > Mollusca > Cephalopoda > Octopoda > Octopodidae > Octopus > Octopus bimaculoides. Next base: position 114,288,742 of record NC_142928.1, on the reverse strand, counting down.
CTCTCTCTCCCCTTCGTAGTTTTTCCTTTAAGGTCTTCAGGTTCTGGCTATATATAAATGAGAAACCCATTCTAAATTATCTCGCTGACGTACTACGACGAAATACCCAAGATGCAGATAAGATAGAGATTTTTATTTATTTACGGCCTCAAACATCTCAATACCTTGCGCTTTAGTTTTGTCCCTTATTATTTATCTTGTTTCTCTCCATGAAATTCAATTGAATTCAGTTGTTGTCTTAAATTCATGCTTATTCATTTTCTAAGCTTCCTAAATTCATGCTACGTTATATTCTAATCACCCAGAATTCATTGCTCTTTTAAAAAATTACGATTTATGCATTGTTGTCTCTCAAATATTTAAAATCTACAATTAAGAGCCCTCTCTAGCGTGATGTGCTGCTTGACTGCTCCCCCCTCTCTCTCTCTCTCTCTCTCTCTCTCTTTATATATATATGTGATGATGATGATGATGATCTTTTCTCCCGCCATGCCTCTGTCTACCCCTCCATCCTCTCTCTCCCCTTCGTAGTTTTTCCTTTAAGGTCTTCAGGTTCTGGCTATATATAAATGAGAAACCCATTCTAAATTATCTCGCTGACGTACTACGACGAAATACCCAAGATGCAGATAAGATAGAGATTTTTATTTATTTACGGCCTCAAACATCTCAATACCTTGCGCTTTAGTTTTGTCCCTTATTATTTATCTTGTTTCTCTCCATGAAATTCAATTGAATTCAGTTGTTGTCTTAAATTCATGCTTATTCATTTTCTAAGCTTCCTAAATTCATGCTACGTTATATTCTAATCACCCAGAATTCATTGCTCTTTTAAAAAATTACGATTTATGCATTGTTGTCTCTCAAATATTTAAAATCTACAATTAAGAGCCCTCTCTAGCGTGATGTGCTGCTTGACTGCTCCCCCCTCTCTCTCTCTCTCTCTCTCTCTCTCTTTATATATATATGTGATGATGATGATGATGATCTTTTCTCCCGCCATGCCTCTGTCTACCCCTCCATCCTCTCTCTCCCCTTCGTAGTTTTTCCTTTAAGGTCTTCAGGTTCTGGCTATATATAAATGAGAAACCCATTCTAAATTATCTCGCTGACGTACTACGACGAAATACCCAAGATGCAGATAAGATAGAGATTTTTATTTATTTACGGCCTCAAACATCTCAATACCTTGCGCTTTAGTTTTGTCCCTTATTATTTATCTTGTTTCTCTCCATGAAATTCAATTGAATTCAGTTGTTGTCTTAAATTCATGCTTATTCATTTTCTAAGCTTCCTAAATTCATGCTACGTTATATTCTAATCACCCAGAATTCATTGCTCTTTTAAAAAATTACGATTTATGCATTGTTGTCTCTCAAATATTTAAAATCTACAATTAAGAGCCCTCTCTAGCGTGATGTGCTGCTTGACTGGTCCCCCCTCTCTCTCTCTCTCTCTCTCTCTCTCTTTATATATATATGTGATGATGATGATGATGATCTTTTCTCCCGCCATGCCTCTGTCTACCCCTCCATCCTCTCTCTCCCCTTCGTAGTTTTTCCTTTAAGGTCTTCAGGTTCTGGCTATATATAAATGAGAAACCCATTCTAAATTATCTCGCTGACGTACTACGACGAAATACCCAAGATGCAGATAAGATAGAGATTTTTATTTATTTACGGCCTCAAACATCTCAATACCTTGCGCTTTAGTTTTGTCCCTTATTATTTATCTTGTTTCTCTCCATGAAATTCAATTGAATTCAGTTGTTGTCTTAAATTCATGCTTATTCATTTTCTAAGCTTCCTAAATTCATGCTACGTTATATTCTAATCACCCAGAATTCATTGCTCTTTTAAAAAATTACGATTTATGCATTGTTGTCTCTCAAATATTTAAAATCTACAATTAAGAGCCCTCTCTACTCGCTGGCGGTACCTACCCACCACTACCCATTTTCCTTTATTCAAAAATTCTTATCGCTCCTTAAAATTATGGCTTTTAAGTGTTGATTTCTCAGCCCAAGAATTACAGCGTGATGTGCTGCTTGACTGGTCCCCCCTCTCTCTCTCTCTCTCTCACTCTCTCTCTTTATATATATATGTGATGATGATGATGATGATCTTTTCTCCCGCCATGCCTCTGTCTACCCCTCCATCCTCTCTCTCCCCTTCGTAGTTTTTCCTTTAAGGTCTTCAGGTTCTGGCTATATATAAATGAGAAACCCATTCTAAATTATCTCGCTGACGTACTACGACGAAATACCCAAGATGCAGATAAGATAGAGATTTTTATTTATTTACGGCCTCAAACATCTCAATACCTTGCGCTTTAGTTTTGTCCCTTATTATTTATCTTGTTTCTCTCCATGAAATTCAATTGAATTCAGTTGTTGTCTTAAATTCATGCTTATTCATTTTCTAAGCTTCCTAAATTCATGCTACGTTATATTCTAATCACCCAGAATTCATTGCTCTTTTAAAAAATTACGATTTATGCATTGTTGTCTCTCAAATATTTAAAATCTACAATTAAGAGCCCTCTCTAGCGTGATGTGCTGCTTGACTGGTCCCCCCCCTCTCTCTCTCTCTCTCTCTCTCTCTCTCTCTCTCTCTCTCTCTCTTTATATATATATGTGATGATGATGATGATGATCTTTTCTCCCGCCATGCCTCTGTCTACCCCTCCATCCTCTCTCTCCCCTTCGTAGTTTTTCCTTTAAGGTCTTCAGGTTCTGGCTATATATAAATGAGAAACCCATTCTAAATTATCTCGCTGACGTACTACGACGAAATACCCAAGATGCAGATAAGATAGAGATTTTTATTTATTTACGGCCTCAAACATCTCAATACCTTGCGCTTTAGTTTTGTCCCTTATTATTTATCTTGTTTCTCTCCATGAAATTCAATTGAATTCAGTTGTTGTCTTAAATTCATGCTTATTCATTTTCTAAGCTTCCTAAATTCATGCTACGTTATATTCTAATCACCCAGAATTCATTGCTCTTTTAAAAAATTACGATTTATGCATTGTTGTCTCTCAAATATTTAAAATCTACAATTAAGAGCCCTCTCTAGCGTGATGTGCTGCTTGACTGGTCCCCCCTCTCTCTCTCTCTCTCTCTCTCTCTCTTTATATATATATGTGATGATGATGATGATGATCTTTTCTCCCGCCATGCCTCTGTCTACCCCTCCATCCTCTCTCTCCCCTTCGTAGTTTTTCCTTTAAGGTCTTCAGGTTCTGGCTATATATAAATGAGAAACCCATTCTAAATTATCTCGCTGACGTACTACGACGAAATACCCAAGATGCAGATAAGATAGAGATTTTTATTTATTTACGGCCTCAAACATCTCAATACCTTGCGCTTTAGTTTTGTCCCTTATTATTTATCTTGTTTCTCTCCATGAAATTCAATTGAATTCAGTTGTTGTCTTAAATTCATGCTTATTCATTTTCTAAGCTTCCTAAATTCATGCTACGTTATATTCTAATCACCCAGAATTCATTGCTCTTTTAAAAAATTACGATTTATGCATTGTTGTCTCTCAAATATTTAAAATCTACAATTAAGAGCCCTCTCTAGCGTCATGTGCTGCTTGACTGGTCCCCCCTCTCTCTCTCTCTCTCTCTCTCTCTCTCTCTTTATATATATATGTGATGATGATGATGATGATCTTTTCTCCCGCCATGCCTCTGTCTACCCCTCCATCCTCTCTCTCCCCTTCGTAGTTTTTCCTTTAAGGTCTTCAGGTTCTGGCTATATATAAATGAGAAACCCATTCTAAATTATCTCGCTGACGTACTACGACGAAATACCCAAGATGCAGATAAGATAGAGATTTTTATTTATTTACGGCCTCAAACATCTCAATACCTTGCGCTTTAGTTTTGTCCCTTATTATTTATCTTGTTTCTCTCCATGAAATTCAATTGAATTCAGTTGTTGTCTTAAATTCATGCTTATTCATTTTCTAAGCTTCCTAAATTCATGCTACGTTATATTCTAATCACCCAGAATTCATTGCTCTTTTAAAAAATTACGATTTATGCATTGTTGTCTCTCAAATATTTAAAATCTACAATTAAGAGCCCTCTCAAGCGTGATGTGCTGCTTGACTGGTCCCCCCTCTCTCTCTCTCTCTCTCTCTCTCTCTTTATATATATATGTGATGATGATGATGATGATCTTTTCTCCCGCCATGCCTCTGTCTACCCCTCCATCCTCTCTCTCCCCTTCGTAGTTTTTCCTTTAAGGTCTTCAGGTTCTGGCTATATATAAATGAGAAACCCATTCTAAATTATCTCGCTGACGTACTACGACGAAATACCCAAGATGCAGATAAGATAGAGATTTTTATTTATTTACGGCCTCAAACATCTCAATACCTTGCGCTTTAGTTTTGTCCCTTATTATTTATCTTGTTTCTCTCCATGAAATTCAATTGAATTCAGTTGTTGTCTTAAATTCATGCTTATTCATTTTCTAAGCTTCCTAAATTCATGCTACGTTATATTCTAATCACCCAGAATTCATTGCTCTTTTAAAAAATTACGATTTATGCATTGTTGTCTCTCAAATATTTAAAATCTACAATTAAGAGCCCTCTCTACTCGCTGGCGGTACCTACCCACCACTACCCATTTTCCTTTATTCAAAAATTCTTATCGCTCCTTAAAATTATGGCTTTTAAGTGTTGATTTCTCAGCCCAAGAATTACAGCGTGATGTGCTGCTTGACTGGTCCCCCCTCTCTCTCTCTCTCTCTCACTCTCTCTCTTTATATATATATGTGATGATGATGATGATGATCTTTTCTCCCGCCATGCCTCTGTCTACCCCTCCATCCTCTCTCTCCCCTTCGTAGTTTTTCCTTTAAGGTCTTCAGGTTCTGGCTATATATAAATGAGAAACCCATTCTAAATTATCTCGCTGACGTACTACGACGAAATACCCAAGATGCAGATAAGATAGAGATTTTTATTTATTTACGGCCTCAAACATCTCAATACCTTGCGCTTTAGTTTTGTCCCTTATTATTTATCTTGTTTCTCTCCATGAAATTCAATTGAATTCAGTTGTTGTCTTAAATTCATGCTTATTCATTTTCTAAGCTTCCTAAATTCATGCTACGTTATATTCTAATCACCCAGAATTCATTGCTCTTTTAAAAAATTACGATTTATGCATTGTTGTCTCTCAAATATTTAAAATCTACAATTAAGAGCCCTCTCTAGCGTGATGTGCTGCTTGACTGGTCCCCCCTCTCTCTCTCTCTCTCTCTCTCTCTCTTTATATATATATGTGATGATGATGATGATGATCTTTTCTCCCGCCATGCCTCTGTCTACCCCTCCATCCTCTCTCTCCCCTTCGTAGTTTTTCCTTTAAGGTCTTCAGGTTCTGGCTATATATAAATGAGAAACCCATTCTAAATTATCTCGCTGACGTACTACGACGAAATACCCAAGATGCAGATAAGATAGAGATTTTTATTTATTTACGGCCTCAAACATCTCAATACCTTGCGCTTTAGTTTTGTCCCTTATTATTTATCTTGTTTCTCTCCATGAAATTCAATTGAATTCAGTTGTTGTCTTAAATTCATGCTTATTCATTTTCTAAGCTTCCTAAATTCATGCTACGTTATATTCTAATCACCCAGAATTCATTGCTCTTTTAAAAAATTACGATTTATGCATTGTTGTCTCTCAAATATTTAAAATCTACAATTAAGAGCCCTCTCTAGCGTGATGTGCTGCTTGACTGGTCCCCCCTCTCTCTCTCTCTCTCTCTCTCTCTCTCTCTTTATATATATATGTGATGATGATGATGATGATCTTTTCTCCCGCCATGCCTCTGTCTACCCCTCCATCCTCTCTCTCCCCTTCGTAGTTTTTCCTTTAAGGTCTTCAGGTTCTGGCTATATATAAATGAGAAACCCATTCTAAATTATCTCGCTGACGTACTACGACGAAATACCCAAGATGCAGATAAGATAGAGATTTTTATTTATTTACGGCCTCAAACATCTCAATACCTTGCGCTTTAGTTTTGTCCCTTATTATTTATCTTGTTTCTCTCCATGAAATTCAATTGAATTCAGTTGTTGTCTTAAATTCATGCTTATTCATTTTCTAAGCTTCCTAAATTCATGCTACGTTATATTCTAATCACCCAGAATTCATTGCTCTTTTAAAAAATTACGATTTATGCATTGTTGTCTCTCAAATATTTAAAATCTACAATTAAGAGCCCTCTCTACTCGCTGGCGGTACCTACCCACCACTACCCATTTTCCTTTATTCAAAAATTCTTATCGCTCCTTAAAATTATGGCTTTTAAGTGTTGATTTCTCAGCCCAAGAATTACAGCGTGATGTGCTGCTTGACTGGTCCCCCCTCTCTCTCTCTCTCTCTCACTCTCTCTCTTTATATATATATGTGATGATGATGATGATGATCTTTTCTCCCGCCATGCCTCTGTCTACCCCTCCATCCTCTCTCTCCCCTTCGTAGTTTTTCCTTTAAGGTCTTCAGGTTCTGGCTATATATAAATGAGAAACCCATTCTAAATTATCTCGCTGACGTACTACGACGAAATACCCAAGATGCAGATAAGATAGAGATTTTTATTTATTTACGGCCTCAAACATCTCAATACCTTGCGCTTTAGTTTTGTCCCTTATTATTTATCTTGTTTCTCTCCATGAAATTCAATTGAATTCAGTTGTTGTCTTAAATTCATGCTTATTCATTTTCTAAGCTTCCTAAATTCATGCTACGTTATATTCTAATCACCCAGAATTCATTGCTCTTTTATAAAATTACGATTTATGCATTGTTGTCTCTCAAATATTTAAAATCTACAATTAAGAGCCCTCTCTACTCGCTGGCGGTAACCCGCCCTCCCACCCCCTCCACCGGAAGTTCATTCGTCTGTCATCCCACCCCCTCCACCGGAAGTTCATTCCTGTCATCCCACCCCCTCCATCGGAAGTTCATTCCTCTGTCATCCCACCCCCTCCACCGGAAGTTCATTCCTCTGTCATCCCACCCCCTCCACCGGAAGTTCATTCCTCTGCCATCCCACCCCCTCCACCGGAAGTTCATTCCTCTGTCATCCCACCCCCTCCACCGGAAGTTCATTCCTCTGTCATCCCACCCCTCCACCGGAAGTTCATTCCTCTGTCATCCCACCCCCTCCACCGGAAGTTCATTCCTCTGCCATCCCACCCCCTCCACCGGAAGTTCATTCCTCTGTCATCCCACCCCCTCCACCGGAAGTTCATTCCTCTGTCATCCCACCCCTCCACCGGAAGTTCATTCCTCTGTCATCCCACCCCCTCCACCGGAAGTTCATTCCTCTGTCATCCCACCCCCTCCACCGGAAGTTCATTCCTCTGTCATCCCGCCCCCTCCACCGGAAGTTCATCCCTTTGTCATCCTGTCAACCTCGGCTGTCTCCCGGAACCCATCTAGTGGCCTTGGCCATCCTCTCCCCTACCTTTGGGTAGCGCATTAAGGTTGAGAAATGTTTGCAGGTTGTAGGTAATGTTTTGCTTATGAATTCTTCCAATTGCAAGTTTTCTTTTCAGGTACACGACACTGCTTTTCCCCTTCCCAGGCTACAGGCCCACACCCCCAACACCCATACTGTTAGGATTGGCACTCTCAACGTCGGCACGCTGAAAGGTAGATCTGGTGAAATTGTTGAGATGCTTGAACGGAGATGCGTAGATATGTGCTGCATCCAGGAAGTAAGATGGAGAGGAGGTTCTGCAAGGTTCCTCACAGGCAAAGAACACAGGTACAAGATTTTCTGGGCAGGGAACACTGACGGGGTCGGGGGCGTAGGAATACTTCTAGCGGAGAAATGGGTGGATAAGGTAATCGAGGTCGTTAGAGTAAGTGACAGAGTACTTAAGATCAGACTAGTGCTTCATCATAGATTAGCTACTGTCATCTCAGCCTATGCACCTCAACCTGGGCTACCAGATGGTCTGAAAGACCAATTCTATGACACCCTCTTGCAAACTACCTCGTCGACGAGTGACAGGGACCTTCTCTTTGTGGCTGGAGACTTCAACGGTCATGTCGGACGTCGTGCTGGGGGCTTCCATGGCATACATGGAGGCTATGGCTTCGGTTCCCGCAACGAGGAGGGAACCAGACTGCTGGAGTTCTGTGATGCAACCAATCTTATGGTCTGCAATACCAACTTCAGGAAACCTGCCAGTCACCTAGTCACCTACCGCTCCGGCAGACACTCTAGCCAAATCGACTACATCCTCGCCAGAAATAGGGAAAGAGGGCGGCTTATAAATGCCAAAACCTACCCTGGCGAAGAATGTACCCCACAACATAGATTAGTAGTTAGCGACTTTGGGATCAAGGCAAAATGGGTGCCCAGAATTAGACAGGCTTGGAGAAGAAGGGTGTGGAAGCTTAAAGACCCTGCAAACGGACAGAGACTTAGAGACAAGTTACTTGAAGCATTTAACGAAATAGAAGGGGATATAGCATCATACAACGTGGAAGACAATTGGAGATTTCTGCGGGACAACCTGTTGAAAGCCACCGACCAGATTTGTGGGTGGTGTAAGGTCCCCTCCCAACCCAGAGTAACGTGGTGGTGGAACAAGGAGGTAGACAGGGCTATTAGACAAAAGAAACAAGCTTGGAAGGACTGGAAGAACGGTGGTAGCAGGGAATTGTACCAATGTGCCAGAAGGGAGGCTAGGCGACAGGTTTATTTAGCCAGAGGGGAAGCAGATAAGGAAAGATTTGCCAATGTTCTGCGCCGTGAGGACCAAAGACTCGAGGTATTTCGGGTTGCAAGACAGTGTAGGAGAGAGAATAGTGATGTTGTAGGAGAGAAATGTGTTCGCATGGATGATGGTACGCTTGCATTAAATGAGGATGCAAAGAAAGAGGTCTGGAGATGCCACTACGATAGATTGCTTAATAAAGAGAATGAATGGGAGAAAGAGAGCCTGCCTTATGTCGACCCAATAGAGGGACCAGCTATCCGAGTTGATAGTACCAGGGTAGATAAAGCAATTAAGAGTATGAAGACCGGGAAAGCCCCCGGCCCATCAGGAATCACTGCAGAGATGCTCAAAATATCTGGCAGTGTTGGCTATAGCCTAGTCACCCGTATTACGAACCAGGTGATACACGAAGGAGTCATACCCTATGACTGGTGTAGCAGCATCATAGTCAACTGCTACAAAGGTAAAGGGGACGCTTTAGATACAAATAATTACAGAGGCATCAAGCTGTTAGATCAGGTTATGAAAGTTACAGAGAGGGTCATAGCCCAACTAATTAGGGAGCGAATCAATTTAGATGAGATGCAGTTTGGGTTCGTGCCAGGTAAAAGCACTACTGATGCCTTATTTCTAGTGAGACAGTTGCAAGAGAAATACCTAGCCAAGGATAAACCTCTGTACCTGGCTTTCGTTGACATGGAGAAAGCCTTTGACAGGGTCCCCCGATCCCTTATCTGGTGGTCAATGAGGAAACTTGGGATAGAAGAATGGCTAGTGAGAGCTGTGCGAGCCATGTACAGAGATGCGGCCAGTAAGGTGAGGGTTGGAAATGAGTACAGCAATGAATTCCGGGTAGAGGTAGGGGTCCACCAAGGTTCCGTCCTCAGCCCCCTATTATTTACCATAGTCCTCCAGGCAATCACAGAGGAGTTCAAGACAGGTTGCCCCTGGGAGCTCCTCTATGCTGATGACCTTGCCCTAATTGCGGAGTCACTATCAGAACTAGAGAAGTTTCAGGTGTGGAAGCAAGGTCTAGAATTGAAGGGCCTTAGAGTCAACCTAGCTAAAACCAAAATCCTAATAAGTAGGAAGGTAGATAAAACACAAACCCCTTCAGGTAGATGGCCCTGCTCAGTATGTAGAAAAGGAGTAGGTAGTAACTCTATAAGATGTACCCGGTGCAAGCTATGGACACATAAGAGGTGCAGCAACATCAAAGGCAGGTTAACTAGCAAGTTAGTTTTTGTTTGTGGCAGATGTTCAGGTGCAATAAAGACTGCAAACAAACAGGAAACAACTTCTATCTCATTCCAGGGTGAAAAACTAGAGGTAGTCGATAGCTTCCGCTATCTGGGCGACCAAGTTAGTAGTGGGAGTGGGTGCGCTGAAAGTGTAGCTGCTAGAATAAGAATAGCCTGGGCAAAGTTTAGAGAGCTCTTACCCCTGCTGGCGACAAAGGGACTCTCACTCAGAGTAAAAGGCAGACTGTATGACACATGCGTACGAACAACCATGCTACATGGCAGTGAAACATGGGCTGTAACTGCTGAGGACATACGTAAGCTCGCAAGGAATGAAGCCAGTATGCTCCGTTGGATGTGTAATGTCAATGTGAATACCCGTCAGAGTGTAAGTATCTTGAGAGAAAAGCTGAACATTAGAAGCATCAGTTGTGGTGTGCAAGAGAGACGATTGCGCTGGTATGGACATGTGGTGAGAATGGAGGAGGATAGCTGCGTGAAAAAGTGCCACACCCTAACAGTTGAGGGAACCCGTGGAAGAGGTAGGCCCAGGAAGACCTGGGCTGAGGTGGTGAGGCAAGACCTTCGTACATTGGGCCTCACCGAGGCGATGACTACGGACCGAGACCTTTGGAAATGGGCTGTGCGTGAGAAGACCCGGCAAGCCAAGTAAGATCGTTGCCAGTGCCCCTGGACTGGTTCTTGTGCGGGTGGCACATGAGATGCACCATTTTGAGCGTGGCCGTTGCCAGTACCGCCTGACTGGCTCCTGTAGGATTTTCGAGCGAGATCGTTGCCAGTGCCCCTGGACTGGCTTGTGCGGGTGGCACATAAAAGACACCATTTCGAGCGTGGCCGTTTTCGTGCGGGTGACACGTAAAAGCACCCACTACACTCTCTGAGTGGTTGGCGTTAGGAAGGGCATCCAGCTGTAGAAACTCTGCCAAATCAGACTGGAGCCTGGTGTTGCCATCCGGTTTCACCAGTCCTCAGTCAAATCGTCCAACCCATGCTAGCATGGAAAGCGGACGTTAAACGATGATGATGATGATGATGATGATCCTTTATATTGAACACTCAATATTTCATCTACATTCAATACTTTATTTCATGGTGCCATCCATTTTTATTTTATTTTATATTATATATTGTATATTATATTATATATTGTATATTCCATATTCTATACCCCACATTAGTTCTGCAGGAATATAAATAAAACATAAAAAACAGACAGTGTTGGAACTCTTTTAAGCAAAATAATATATTCCTCTATACACAATCATACAAAAAAATCCACCTTTTTTGGTATTTATTTTTACTCGCATATATATATATATATATATATATATATATATATATATATATATATATATATATATATATATATATATATATATATGTGTGTGTGTGTGAGAGATTTCGATTTAAAACTGAACCCAAATCTCTCAGCTCACAACTCGACCTCAGAGGAAAATGTTTCCCACGGTCAAAAGTTTAGTTTCCCAGCAAAAGACCACACATTCAAAACTAAGGAAATTCACCATAGATAACATATGTCAAGGAAAATGTTTGCCTAAAATTAACGGCCAAAACACTTGACCTTCGACACCATAAATCAAGGGAACGCTAGCCAGACAGAGCTTGACTTGTCAGTGCTGTGACCACACAAATAGAGCAACATTTCGGCCAAGAGCAAAGAGTTGGTGGCACAGCCGCATACGCTATGCTACGCAAGAACAATCTTCTGTCTAATTAAGACGTCTTTGACTGCTGACTACTACTACTAATCTAAGAGCACACATCACTAGAACAACAGCTATACAAATAAGGTTCTTTTGCACACATGCTTTGTCTTGCCAAACATACGAAAACACATAGATACACAAACAACAATTTATACATCACAAATACTGCAACTGCATTTGTTTCTTTTAAACATTTTTTCATTTAGTATTGTTTACCTACTGTGATATATCAAATGTTACCATTTTAATAAATAACTTATAACGCATTCTAAAAGTTTTGTCAACTTAATGTTCTACACCACATTCAACCAATTCTACACCTGTTTATAAACAAGAGAGACACCAAAACAGTATAGTCAGCAAACACGTAAATTGAACATCAGCTTCCTCCATGACAGAATCCAAAAACATTATATATATATATATATCGGCCGTCTTCTAGCGTGTAGAAATTGCCTGTTAGAGGTAATTTCTCTTATATTTTATATTGATTATTTATATGTATAAATATATATATATATATATATATCACCATCATCATTGTTTAACGTCTTCTTTCCATGCTAGCATGGATTGGACGATTTGACTGAGGACTGGCAAACCAGAAGGCTGCATCAGGCTCCAATCTGATCTAGCAGAGTTGGATGCCCTTCCTAACGCCAACCACTCTGAGAGTGTAGTGGGTGCTTTTACGTGCCACCAGCACGAGGGCCAGTCAGGCAGTACTGGCAATGGCCACACTCAAAATGGTGTTTTTTACATGCCACCTGCACTGGCAACGACCTCGCTTGAATGTTTTTTCACATGCCACCAGAACAAGTGCCAGTAAGGTGATGCTGATAACGATCACACTTGAATTGTGCTCTTTACGTGCCACCAGCATGGAAGCCAATCAGCTGCTCTGGCAACAATCACACTTGGATGGTGCTCTTAGCGCTCCACTAGCATGGGTGCCAGTGATCGAATTTGCGAATTTGATTCGATTTCGATTTCACTTGCCTCAACAGGTCTTCGCAAGCAGAGTTTAGTGTCCAATGAAGGAAGGTATGCATAAGTGGGCTGGTTACACACCTAGCATAGGCTACAGATTATGGTCTCACTTGACATGCCAGGTCTTCTCATGCACTGCATAGTTCCAAACGTCTCGGTCACTAGTCATTTCTTTGGTGAGGCCTAATGTTTGAAGGTCATGCTTCACCACCTCATCCCAGGTCTTCCTGGGTCTACCTCTTCCACAGGTTCCCTCAATTGCTAGGCTGTGGCACTTTTTCACACAGCTATCCTCATCCATTCTCACCACATGACCATACCAGTGCAATCGTTTCTCTTGCACACCACATCTGATGCTTCTTAGGTCCAACTTTTCTCTCAAGGTACTTACACTCTGTCGAGTATGCACAATGACATTACACATCCAGTGGAGCATACTGGCTTCATTTCTTGTGAGCTTACACATGTCCTCAGCAGTCACGGCCCATGTTTCACTGCCATGTAGCATAGCTGTTCATTCACATGCATCACACAGTCTGCCTTTTACTCTGAGTGAGAGGACTTTTGTCGCCAGCAGAGGTAAGAGCTCTCTGAACTTTGCCCAGGCTATTCTTATTCTAGCAGCTACACTTTCAGCACACCCTCCCTTGCTACTGACTTGGTCACCTAGGTAACGGAAGCTATCAACTACTTCTAGTTTTTCTCCCTGGAATGTGGCGGAAGTTGTTCTCTGCACATTTTCAGTGCTTATTGCTCCTGAGCATCTCCCACATACAAAAACTATCTTCTCAGTTAGCATTCCTTTGATATTGCTGCACCTCTTATGTGTCCATAGCTTAAACTAGGTACTTCTTATAGAGTTTCTACCTACGCCTTTTCTATAGATCGAGCAGAGATTTGTGTTTTGTCTACCTTCCTACTTATTAGGACTTTGGTTTTAGCTAGGTTGACTCTAAGGCCCTTCGGTTCTAGTCTTTGCTATCACACCTGAAACTTCTCCTCTAGTTCTGATAGTGACTCAGCAATTAGAGCAAGGTCGTCAGCATAGAGGAGCTCCCAGGGGCACCCTGTCTTGAATTCCTCTGTTATCGCCTGGAGGACTATATAAATATATATATATAAATATTTTATTTAAAAGCAGCAGAAATATAATAAAAGCTGTTACTTAGAGTTTCATGTTTCCATTCATTTGTTCAGTTTTGTTAAAATAAAACAGAAATAACGATATGATCAAACCTAGTTAAAGGATACATCTTTAAAAATGGATTTGTTTCATTGATCCTTTCAATTAACGGTCTTAAGCATGCAATGAACAAAATAAGAGAATTCGATATATATTCATCATATTATAAAAATAGAGGAAAACCTTAAATCAAAGAGCGGATTCAAAATACATATTGCAAATAATTATATACAAAATACAATTCAATTAATACATCAAAAATTAAAATTAAAATTAAAATTTTCATATTGCATTACATAGATATATTACAATAGTATATACGCATACTAAACCATCAATATACATGTATACATCAAGACACACAGATGGATGTACACAGACTACATACATATACAGACATATATATATGTAAGACATAAATATACACACAAATACACAACTCATGCTAGCATGGAAAGCGGATGTTAAATGATGATGATGATGATGATGATATACATATGTACGCAATCATGCTTGTATACAAAAATTACTTGGTGTATACATATAGATGAGAAGTGAATTTTAAAACGCAGAGAGGGGGAAAGAAAAAGAAAAGGAGTGATCTTAGATGTAACAGTTAGCATGAGAAAGAAGTGAGTGAGAGGAGGGGAGAGAAGTGCAAAGTTAAAGGACTCTATACAAGTAACAAATAGGGGGAGAAAAAATACTTTCCATAAGGAAAGGAAAAGAAAGAAAGAAAGATAGGTGGCTGAATATGTGTAATGATTGTACACAAAAGAAAATTACATATACATGTGTATACAAAAGTGTATATTAGCATAAATACACATTTTAGATGTATGTATATGTACAAGTATAAACATATATGCTTACTTACACATATATATAGACACATACATACGAATACATATGCATGCCAACAATACAAACATCCACATAAAAACATGTCTAGGTCCTGACGCATATATACAAACAACATTTTATAAAAAAATTGCTGAGTGCATAATAATAAAATTCAGATAAAAGACATGCAAAATAGAACACCCTATATCGAATTATCTATAAATTAAACGATTAAAATGGGTTTATAAAATACAATAAAATGAAATAAAATAAAAGTAGAATCTTAAACAAGAAAATAATATAACAGTCTTGTGTATTCATGTATGTGTGTAAATATATTTCATTAAGTTGTGGCACGTAAAAGCACCCACTACACTCTCGGAGTGGTTGGCATTAGGAAGGGCATCCAGCTGTAGAAACACTGCCAGATCAGATTGGAACCTGGTGCAGCCAGTCCTCAGTCAAATCGTCCAACCCATGCTAGCATGGAAAGCGGATGTTAAACGATGATGATGATGTTGTATTTAATTTTCTAGTTTTCTTCAAAAACAAATTCTAGTATTTCAGTTTATTTTATCTTTATGGAACACCTGTTCTTCAGTGCATTAAATTCAACTGATAATCTAGTAATGTACACAATTCTTTTATATTAAAATTTTGTTGCATACCCAATTGAATATTAGCTGATGACTCATTTTCTATGGTGATGATTAAACAAAATTTAAATATCTTTATATTTTACTTGGTTTACCTGAATTTTCCTGTAATTAGAGTCACTTTAAGACAAAAGTTATGCAATGGAATTGATTAAGAACCCTTTCTTCAATTATGTTCCAAATATCACATTAATATGTCGATAAGTAAAAAAGTTACAATTGTTTAATGAAACTAGTCTAAATTCATGATTATTTTAGAATTTAATTGAAATTCATGAGGGTGTATTTTGGTCAGAAATATAGTAACGAAAGGGTTAATACCAACAGCTAATACTCACCTTATAGTCCATTTGCTCAGAGCAGTTGAAAACATATACCATGATTCCTAATGCTCTTCCTAAATCTTTAGTTGTTTCTGTCTTACCAGTACCAGCTGGACCAGCAGGGGCACCACTCATGATAAGGTGAAGAGACTGAGTTAATGTTATGTAACATCTGTAAAAACAATGGTGAAATATTTTTAGGAGTTATCTATTCAATCTGTTTTTCATTGATCTCAAATTCATGAATTCAAGCCTGCCAAAGACTGTACCTCTAAACATTGGCACATTAGTAAGCTTGACAGAAAAAATAAGTACAGACACGTAAAACAGTTTATTGAACAATACATGTGAAGAGATTTGTATACTAATTCTATCAAGTCAAACAATCCCATACTCTGTCATTGGTTCCCTTCTTGAGTAATACACATATGTCTAAATTGACATAAAATTGATGTAAACAGAAAATAAAGTTGTTTTCCCATTTAGCTACAAAAGATATTTTCCCTCAAGCAGACTTGTAGGCAAATGCATTCTAGCTTTGTCTAATGGGATCTGGCAGATATTCTGAGAAGGTTGAACAATCAAAGAACAGCTAGCTCCTTTATTGGTGAAGAGATTTGGTTGTTATTTCCAGCAGGTTGAACAATCCCATAAACTTTCCCTCATTGGCTCCCACCTATTAGAAAAGATGAACAGGTAGAGTCAAGTTACAAAACTCTTTCCTCCAGTATTTAATTTCATTGGTTAGATTTGAAGTCAAATACCAAAAAAAAAAAAAAACATATAACCTAGCTCTCTAGCCACAATATTCTTTCACTACCCAAGCAATAACAATTCATTCCTTTAGCATATGATAAAGTTTTTTTAATCTTTTTTTAGTGCATGGTAACCCCATGATTGACCAGAAGGAGGGAGTCAAGATCTTTGCTACCAAGAGAGGCTTTTTTATACATCAGGGAAAGACTTGCAAGAAGAGGGCAGAGCAGTGTGGATCATCTGATTATAAAACACATAGCAAATCATCACTGGAAGCAAACCACAGTAGATCAATAAATGCTACAGCAAGAGCTCTTCTCACGAGGAAACTACAGGTTATGAGACTGATGCATAATTTAATGCTCACAAGAAACTGAGGCTAGTGAGAAAGTAAAATATAAAGAGTTTGAAAAGTATGTAAAGCTTTATATGAAATGATAGGATCCTCAGTAGAGAAACTAGTGATGCTATCCAGTTCAATATAAAACACAGGAATTGGTAAAAGGAAAGAGTGGAACAAGCAAGAGGAACAGGAAAATGAAACTATTGAGGATGGAGAAGAAAAGCTTAAGAAAGCAATGGAAGATGAAAAACTTGATCTCACACTACTGTTTGAGAATTTGAAAAGAAAATGCTGGTTTGTGCAATGAAATATCTGCTGATATGAGTGAAGAAAAGAAAACAAAAGGACTTGTGAACAGTTTTTGAAGAACCCATATGAGGTGACAAAGAATCTGTTCACTAAATCAAATAGTGGTACTTTATCATGCACAAAAGAAGAACTGGATACTCACATCAAAGAAACCCACAACAATCCAAACTGTAATCAGCAACTATCACCTATAAATGGACTGATGCATCTTTTAGAACTGATGCCAAATTTCAGATTAGAGACATCAAGGAGAAAGAGGTAAATGTGTTCGTGAGAAAAGCCAGTGCTCCAGGAGGTGGTGGAATCTCATATAAGGTATATTAGTACTGCAAGCATCTACGAAAGAAGTTTTTTGTCCTGCTCCAATAGCTTTGGTGTAAAGAGGCTCTAGTGGAGGATTGATGTAATGCAGAAGGCACATACCTTCCAAAGGAAGCCAATGCAGAGACTATAAAACAGTTTAGACAGATATTCTTATTGAACATGAATGACAGTTTTGCAAAAAAAACAGTGCCATACCTACAGAGTAATGGTTGTTGGCACTCCGTTGCTTACGACGACGAGGGTTCCAGTCGATCCAATCAATGGAACAGCCTACTCGTGAAATTAACGTGCAAGTGGCTGAGCACTCCACAGACACATGTACCCTTAACGTAGTTCTCGGGAATATTCAGCGTGACACAGTGTGAAAAGGATGACCCTTTGAATTACAGTCACAACAGAAACAGGAAGTAAGAGTGAGAGAAAGTTGTGGTGGTAGAGTACAGCAGGGTTCGCCACCATCCCCTGCCGGAGCCTCGTGGAGCTTTAGGTGCTTTCGCTCAATAAACACAATGCCCAGTCTGGGAATCGAAACCGCGATCCTATGACCGCAAGTCCGCTGCCCTAACCACTGGGCCATTGCGCCTCCACAGAGTAATGGATATATGGATGAATCTGTTCAAAAGGCCAGAATCTTTAGAATCACAGGATGTATTGAGCATTCCTTTTCAATTTGGAAAGCAATACAGGATGCTAAATAAGAACAAAACATGTCTGAACATGGTATGGCTTGATCTATCTGATGCATATGGCTCAGTGCCACATGAATAGCTGATGAGAACCATGGAACACTTCCACATACTGAAGAAGGTGATAAAATTAATGAAGAAATATTAGGCCAGTTTTGAGATGAGATTTATACCTGGTAACTTCACAACAGATTGGCACTGCCTGGAGATTGGCATTGTGGCTGGCTGCACAATATCAGTCACATGGTCTATCCTAGTCATGGAGATGATTTTAAAAACAACAGACTTGTCAGAACAAGTGGCCCATATTTAGTCACCTAAGAGGCCTTCATGGATGATCTGATACTGCTGTTAATTAGATAAGTGGGTTATGCAGAATACCCTGTCAAGGCTAGATGAGCTGCTAAAGTGGTTTAAAATGTAGTTCAGAACAAGGTCGTACAGTCTGACAGTTATTAGGGGAATGCAGAAAGAAGTGAAATTTAAAATAGCATGACAAGGTATTCTAAAAGTCAAGAACAAACCAGCTAAGAGTTTAGAGCATGCATACACTGGAGCATTGTCAGATAGAAGTTGTGGGATGCAGATTATGAAGCAAGCTGAGGATGGACTAATGGGTCAAACTGATGGTTCAAAGTATAAAATATGGTGTCTACAATTTGGCTTATATCCACACCTTTTGTGCCACTATTAATATACAAGATAGTACTGTCATGGGTTAAAATTATTCAGCAAAAGTGTTATGTGATCATTAGGAAGTGGCTAGGTCTACCTCAAATAGTGAACTGCTCAGCTCTTTATTACAAAAGAGGCTCATTACAATTACCGCTGGTGTCAGTTGTCAAAATTTATAAAGTGGGGAAGGTACAAATAGTGATGATACTAAGAGAGTTGAAGGATAGAAAAATAAGGCATAATCCACTAGATGTAAAAACAACCATGAAGCTAAGGGCAGAAACTGATGACCTCTTTTCAGTTACTCACTAAGAGGTGCCATGTAAATTGATTGGAAGGGACTTGAATTTGGCTTGGATCAGTTCAGGCTATTTTCAAGTATGATGCAGAGCAAATACAAATTTTTTGTTAGTAACAGTGTCAAGGCAAAAGAAACAGACAAAAGAGCTTCATTTGATTCAATGTTCTCAACAAGGTCAGATGTCAAGATGGGAGGAAAACATAATTGAGAGAAAAATAAGTTGGAATGAACAATGGAAATGAAGTAAATCATGTCTGAAGTTTTTGATTTGTACAAACCTAGTGAGATGGCATGCATCAAAAAGTGATAAATGCAGATGTGGAGAAAGTAGGTACACTGAATCTGCTTTTTAAGATCTTTTTCAATGATGCAAAGAACCAAATTGTTTTAATCAACAGTGGTAAGAAACCATAGAAGAAACCTGCTACAGATTTCATTGCCTTCATACATTGAGGACAGCAGATCTATTTGAAGAAGAAATTTCCTGTGAATGATGGAAAGTGGAATAACTGTTGTGAGGTGGCTGCAGATTTATCAGGATGACAAGAATTCTACCCATTCTAGTTACAAAGAAACCAGATATTATCATATGGTGTGAGAAAAAGAAAGTAGTAAATCTGATTGAGTTAACAGTTTCTCATGAAAATTACATGGACACTGCTCAGACTCAAAAGATCAACCATTATAAACACCTCAAGGAATGTAAAGATGTAGGATAGAAAGAAGAACATTATCTGATCAAAGTTGAATGTAGAGGATTCATTGGAAACAGTTTGAAGCAATGGTTGTGATCACTAGGTTTAACTCATTGTAAAGCAGAACCATCATCAGTGATATTCAGGCTACAGTGGAGAATGCAAGCCACTGGATTTGGTTAAAGAAAGATGAGAAATGGCTAGAAGAATACTGAGTAGGAATCAGCTGATCTAGCAAGCAGGGCCTCATCCCAGGGAGTGGGTGAACAGTGTGCAATAATGCTGTCAAGAGGAAGACCTTGAAATGACATGCATTCTCTCATGATGACTCCATATGCCTGCTAGTATCCTGTATGCAGATCTTTGTTGTTGAGTGTTCCCATTTGATGCTGAAGCTTGAATAAAGCTTTTGTTAGTGAAAGCATTCTAATTTTTGGATGTTGTGATGATATAGAGACCTAGTTTTGCAGCCACAGATGTGAACAACTTTGCTATGGTCTACCATCACTTTGGCCTCACAGCAAACATCAAGAAAACCAAGGTCCTTGCATAACCAGCCCCAAATACCATCCTACCAGATTTTGATGTTGCCATCTCTGATACACCTCCCGAAAAGTAGCATTTTCCATATCTAGGCAGGCTTTTGAACTTAACCCTAGGCATTAAGAGTCGCAGATGAAGATTAAGATGGTCTACATCAAAACCCAAAATTGCGATTCAGCTATATATGTTGGGGACTTATCTCCCTTTGTCAGTCATTAAGAGAGTGCTTTTATGGTTTTTGAGTTGTTTTAACTCTTATTTTTAGCAAAAGCGGTGCTAGTCAGTACCCTTTGTCACTTTTGTGACCTGTATTAATTTTGTCTTAAGGTTCTAATTGCTAATAAGCTACCCTTTTAATCTGTAGCTTACACCTTTACTGTTTTGAAAAATCAGCACATGTTTTCAAGGGTTTTTCTTATAAGACTAACAGAGGTAGTTGAGTTTAACTCTAGGTGTTAAGAGTCGCTGATGAGGATTAAGATGGTCTACATCAAAATCTGAAATCGCGATCTTAATCCTCATCAGCGACTCTTAATGCCTAGGGTTTTTACTGTTTTGAAAATCAGTACATGTTTTTAACAGTTTTTCTTATAAGACTGACAGAGATAGTTAAGTTTAAATCCAAAGCATTAAGAGTCTCTAAGGAGGATTAAGATGGTCTTCATCAAAATCCAAAATCGTGATCTGACTATATATACTGGGGACTTACCTCCCTTTGTTAGTCATTAAAATAGTGCTTTTGAATTGTTTTAAGTCTTATTTTTAGCAAAAGCAGTGCTAGTCAGTACCCTCTGTCAGCTTTGTGATCTGTATTAATTTTACCTTTAGGTTCTAATTGCTAATAAGCCTCCCTTTCAATTTATTATATATAAATATACACACACATACATGTATATATACACACACCGAATTTGAATTTAAAAGTACGAGTAGAGCAATGTACACACGATACTCTAAGGTCTAATCTATTATTAATTAGGAAGGTGTAATCTATTATTAATTAGGTTAGGATTATTTCTAAGTTTAAAAATTTCATATATTTCCATAGAACATAATTCACATCCATATCTACTATTTCTATAAGGTTGAGCTTTTCTTATAATTTCCCATTTAAGGCTAAAATTAATACCATTATCTTTTAACTCCCAAATTTTACTTGCTAATGTCGTACTATTAGCCTTATGTCTTAGTCTAAAAGAAGACCTATGGTTATATATTCTGTTTCACATTAATACTACATCCTATGTAAATATAATTCTCGGTTATTGTACTAATAATGCATCTGTACACTACGTTACGGGTGCAACAATTTCCTAATAAGGGACAATGGGACTTATTTCTGAAGTTGTACCTAGTGGTGCTACCAACTCCACCTATATTATTTCTAATATCTCTATTATTATTATTATAATTATTTACACTAACATTATTTATCAATTCCTCAATTCTACTATTAGGTATATATTGATCATTTTCATCATTATTTAACTCGTTTCCTGATGTGCTATCAGTTAGAATTATTCCTCCAACATTAGGCATATTGACATTATATGAACTAGGTCCCAAATTTCTATTATCTTCATTGGAGTTGAGCCTATCATCAACTTCAGTTAGAACCACAACATCATTACTGCTGCATTCTGTTTGTTGGATAAAATTATGGTTGGCAGGACTAAGCATATTATTATTATCCTCATAATTTCTATTGTCGTTGTTATTTTCACTTCTATTTATATAATTATTAGTAGTAAAATTATTGGTATTTGCTAGATTATTATTTGTATTCATATAACCATATCCACTATTTTTAACTTCATTTATTCTAGCTGACCTAATGTTCTTTTTGCTTAACCTAGCTATGATTGTACCTGCATTAGGAAGGGTAGAGTAAGAAATTCGGACTGTATGACAAGAGAAAATTCTACTATATTTGTGGGAAGAAGGGAAATTTTTTTGTAAAATATTCATAAATTTTTTGTAAATATTTGTGGATATTGCACAGTTGAAAGGGATATTTAACCAGATAGAGTTTTTATTTTTTCTCTTAAATTTATTGTGTAGGTGAGTATGGAGTATACTTTGATTACTTTTACTTCCCAGAACAATATTATTATTATGATTGGTAGTTCTTTTTGTTGTGGGACACTTTTTATTTATATCATTAGTTTCGCCATTACTGTCTACTAACACTGGTTTATTACTAGTGTTAGCATGTAGTCTACTATTAAGATGTACTTTATTATTTTTCTTATTAGTTAAATTTTTAGGCATATAGGGTTGCTTTTCATTTGGTCCATTACAACTACTACTTAAGTTATTAGGCTTGTTATAACATCTATGATTATTATTATATTATTATCATTATTATTGTTATTATTATTGTTCAGTAGTTTTATTTTTATAACGTGCTTTCACTTCACTACCGAGCACAGCTCTGTGCGCCTTGGGTATGTGCTGTAGTTTGCTGTGGTGCTCTTATGTTTACTGTATTGAAAGTGTTTTGCGTAGAATGTGTGCAGTACCCAGTAGTGCAATTTTCTGTATGTTATATATATTTGTAAGTCCTGGTGTTTTGTTATGTATTTGTCTGAATATTTTTTTTATTATACCTAAGGCACCTACTCTGATAGGAATTGTTTCTGTTTTTAGATTCCACATTCGAGTTATCTCTATTTCCAGGTCTTTGTATTTTGAAAGTTTTTCCATTTCTTTTAGAGAAACGTTGTCATCTGCTGGTATTGATACATCAATTAGAAAGCATTTTTTTCCTTCATGATCTTTGACAACTATATCTGGTCTAATTGCCTTAATTTCTCTATCTGTGTGTATTGGCATATCCCAGAGTATGGTTGCTTTCTCGTTTTCTGTGACCTTTTCTGGCGTGTGTTTATATTATTATTATTATTATTATTATTATTATTATTATTATTATTATTATCATCTGCATCAAGGAGAGATGTCCTACCAGGACTAAGGAAAGAAATTTTTTGGTCATATCCAGCTTTAGACAAAGCCACATTATAGTAGTTTGAATTAGAATCAAATATATCAATGTTAGAAGATAATCTAGTAATTCTCTCAGAAATACTTTTAACTATAGAATTTAATACATTTGGTGGATGATTGGATAATCTACTTACATATCTAGTAACTTCATTCTCTTTTCTATATGGGTGGTATAATCTAGCTTCTATGTTAAGAGTGGTATCTAAAAAATTTACAATCTTAGTACCATATTCGTAAGTAATATTTAAGTTAAAACTTCTAAAAAATTTTCTAATTTTCTTTCTTATTCTCTCAATGAATGATTTATTATTACTAGGGATGATGAATAAAGCATTATCCCTATATAGACCGCCTTTTAGCTCCGGGATTTCTTTATTTAAGCAATATAAGAGGTAAGCTCCTACTAGATTCGTAATTTCAGCCGAATCGCTCGACCCCATTGGTATATCAAAATTTTCTGGGGTATCGGCTCTAGTCCAGAGCTTGCTATCAAATCAATAATAGCTCTTCTAGCTAACAAAATAATGTCTACTATTTCTATAAGGTTGAGCTTTTCTTATAATTTCCCATTTAAGGCTAAAACTAATACCATTATCCTTTAACTCTCAAATTTTATTTGCTAATGTCATACTATTTGCCTTATGTCTTAGTCTAAAAAAAGACCTATGGTTATATATTCTCTGTTTCAGATTAATGCTACATCCTACATAAATATAATTCTCGGTTATCGTACTTATAATGCATTTGTAAACTACGTTACGGGTGCGACATCGGCCTAATAACAGACAATGGGACTTATTTCTGAAGTTGCACCTAGTGGAGCTTTTTAAATTTTTAAAAAGTAGTTAAAATTAGAAAGATGTGGTATTTCAACTTCTACCATGTTCATCTTGGGCTACTAATTAGCACATATTTAAATTTGAAATTGAACCTTTATAACATATATTTCTTATCTCTTACCTTAACATACAATCTTCTTATGATAACTAAGATTTCAACTTTATCCATGGATGGTATATTTTTTCACACTACTTCTGCTACTGCTGTTAGTTCTTAGTATGTATCTTAATTATTTTTACCCTATGTAGCTTATAAGAATAGGAGGTTTTATAAGTTCTTAATGTTTTTAATTAGTTCTCAAACCTTAAAAATTTTATATTTCATTTTATTCAATACCTGACTCTAAAAGGATCCTTATTATTCCATTATTTCAGGGCTTGTATTGGTAGTGTTCTAGTTATTCTATATTTTGACTTAAATAAATCTAATCCTTATTCCATTAATATTCTGTAATTAGCCCATGTTAGTCTTAAAATAAGTTCTTGACTATATAAGATAGTATAATTAAACTAGTAAACAATTATCATGTTCTCTTTTGGATGTCTTGAATTATTATTGAATTCTTTGTTAATTCTTACCATTCTTTTTTTTTCTTATTAGTTCCTTAAACTTTGATAAACCCATTATTATAAACTATATAAATCCTATATTAATTCTTTACATTATAAAAATAAATGTTATCTCTTATGTGTCTTTCAAATAGTATTATATACATTAGCTTAAATTTTAAATTTTAATATAAATTTTAAAATAATTCAAAATAGTTTCCTGAGTCTAAAATATATATAATATTCTTAAACTTCACACCTTATCTATAGCTTTTGAATTCAAAATTGACATTACTTCAGGGTTTTTGTATGAACTAATTACATTTTTATTATTAACATATTAATTAAGCTAATATTGATATCTATAAATTTCCCATACTTAGTATATGTAAAACAATACTGATGCTTTATTCAGACTAAAGAAAAAGCCCTGTTGACCTAAATGCTTAATGTTTAATTCCCCGACATTATGGTAGCAGTAAAAAAAAACCCAACCTAAAATAGTGTTGCCACTCTGACCAGAGAAACCTTTATAACCATATCCATGTATAATGCTTAGACCTCCCCTTTCCTTAGAAGTGATTGCCCCCTAACCCTTATACTTTGAACCACTAAATAAGAGACAAATAAAATTAGAGACAGTTCGAATTCTACCTAGAATTAATTACTAGCCTGCTAGCCTTGGCTATGTCAAGATGGATTTTTATGTATTCTTCTTCCCACTTAGATTTTAAATGTTGCCACAATAGTAATATGTCTATTCTGCTGTAATTTTCTATATTCTTGTGCAGCTGAAGATTGCTCTACATCTTGCATTTAATGTAATGCTTGCATTACTTAAATAAATGGAGTAGCATGAAACGTGCGTACTGCAATAACCTTTAAAATCCGTGTTGCTTTTTTGATTTTTGATCACCTTGTTTTTTTGGAATTGTTTTGGATAATACCATACTATATTCTGGTGCCTAAACATAAGTACCACATTAAATTTTGAATCTAAATCTTTTATATATATATATATATATATATATATATATATATATATATATATATATTTAAATTTATATATATACATATCTTATCTATAAAAGGTAGAATTTCTCTGTGTGTATGCATGTTTAAAATTTATACATTTACACAATTCCAAATTTAGTGGATGAAAAAATCGGAATTAATATTCTAAATACCATAACTTAGGTCATAGGATCATTTTTGGGTTCAAAATAACTCCTAATTACGAAAACAATCGATAAAACTACATACATAACCATTTCCCCCTCTAATACAATCTAATTTCGTCTTTCTAATATCATTACAAATTGTTTCAACTGCTACTTTCTCTTATGAACCTTTACAAACAATCCAAGAAAAAAGACAAAGAAAGGAAGGAGAAAGAGTGAAAGTCAAATAAACAGACAGACTACCAATCCTATGTAAATACACACATATATCTACATATATATATGTACCTATGGTTACCAATGACCTCATTCTAATTGGCGGGAATTGTAAGTTCGTTTTCCATTTCTCATACCGTCCTTCACCAAGATAACAAAAATAAATATAGTGATACATCTTTTTCAAATACGATTCCCTACAAATTGTGAGTTTTTTGAAAATCTTTTAAAAAAACATTTACTTACTTCCATATATGATATAGAGAGAATACACACTAATACATACATACGTACAAATACACACATACATACAAATACCTGTCAATCTTTTTCAAATAAGATCAACATTTATTCCCTACAAACTGTGAGTTTTTTTGAAAATCTTTTTTTAAAACACATTTACTTACTAGCATATTTTTAGAGAGAATACACACTCATACATACATACAAATACACACATACATACAAATACCTGTCAGTTTATTTATCGTTTCTTATCACCCTTTCCCCTTTCAATTTTACTCATACTTTCCAAGACAATTTCTCTGTACAAGTAACTTTCACATCGACAGTCAAATATTTATTCCCTACAAATTGTGAGTTTTTCGAAAATCTTTTTTAAAACACATTTACTGACTACCATATATATAGAGAGAGAATACACACTCATACATACATACATGCATACATACAAATACCTGTCAGTTTATTTATCGTTTCTTATCACCCTTTCCCCTTTCAATTTTACTCATACTTTCCAAGACAATTTCTCTGTACAAGTAACTTTCACATCGACAGTCAAACATTTATTCCCTACAAACTGTGAGTTTTTTGAAAATCTTTTTTAAGACACATTTACTTACTATCATATATATATAGAGAGAGAATACACACTAATACATACATACATACATACAAATACACACATACATACAAATACTTGTCAGTTTATTTATTTATTTGCCCTTTCTTATCACCCTTTCCCCTTTCAATTCTACGCATACTTTCCAAGACAATTTCTCTGTACAAGTAACTTTCACCCTTTCTTTGGGACATGAAATGCCACTGAAAAAGAGAAGTCGCCTCAGTCGCCACACCGCATCAGCACTGGCGCTAAAGGCAATTAGAGCAAACGACTCCTCTGACCACACTCCTTTAAGATTTTCATAGAGTGCCTGATGTTCAGCAGAATGCCAAGCTGCTGAAAGTTTCCAAATGGATTCATACGATGCTGTGTCCAGGGCTACAGCAGGTCTGGAACAAAGGGTGACTCGCCTGGCTAGAAACGCTGCTACTAATGCTGCTTCCAGGCCTTCAGAGGGCCACTCGACTGGCTACAAACGCTGGGGCTACTGCTGCTTCCAGGTTTCCGAACGTTTGGAAGAATGGACGACTCACCTTGCTAGGAACGCTGCTGCTAATGCTGCTTCCAGGGCTTCAGAGGGCCACTCAACAGGCTACAAATGCTGTGGCTACTGCTGCTCCCAGGTCTTCCGAACATTTGGAACAATGGACGACTCACCTTGCTAGGAACGCTGCTGCTATGAACGCTTCCATGGCTTCTGAAGATGGAGATGGGCGGTCCATTACCATTGAAAATGTGGCTTCTGCTACTGCTGCAAAACCTTCTCATGACCAACACGGGCAACGTTCTATGTTGCAGCATAACAGTCAACGGCGAGAAGCTGCATGCAGTGTGACGAGCCCTTACAGGCACCTATAGGCTTTCAAGTATGAGCTCAACTTTAATTACTCCATCCGCGCTGACATAAATATAGGGGAAATGCGCTTCAGTTGCCAATTCTGCAATGCTAAAAAGTGGACTGGGTACCCATAATTAATCCCCCTCTTTCCTCCATAGGGCATCTATTCTGTTTTCACAGAGCAGGAAGTTTTATAACAGCACATCTGCTGCTGTTGGTGGAAAAGGAAGACGCCATATTCACCTGTGAACGTTTTACACACCCTTCCAGGACTACCTACCAAATTTTTACATTTTGAGAATGATAATACAGCCTTTTCAGGGCCACCTCACATTCTATTATTACCCACTTCTGAGAGTGTTGCAATGCTCTTTGCAGGGCTTTCTATCCAGTTGCAAATCAATTAGTTGGGCATAAACTTATATCAATCTTTGCCTCAATTAATTATAATTGAGTAGAATCATTAAGAGTACTTTAAAGCAATTAAGCCCCGAGCAACGCCGGGCATTTCTGCTAGTATATATATAAATATACTAGCAGTATAACCTGACCTTGTCCAGGTGTGACTTATTACGCCATCTACGATAAGTCTTGCTAGGTGAAAATCAACTAAAAAAGAAAGCCTTACAATGAAAAAACACTTATGATGTAAATATGTTCATAATTCAAAAGACGATGAAATTAATAGGGAAAGTC
>NC_142928.1:113970157-113987657 GCF_046866305.1 Octopus bimaculoides | reverse complement strand
GAGATAGGAGTAAAATAGCTAGTACTAGTCTTAGTAGGTTTATTTGGGGATTAAAAGAACAAAATAAGAACTTTTCGTTAGAATGGTCTATTATTGGGAGAAGTTTCCCTTACAATAAGGGTAGGAGGTATTGCAACTTCTGCAATCTTGAGTTGTTTTTTATTCTATTTTCAAAGCATAAACTAATTAATAAACTAACATATAATGGGTTCAGATGTGTTCATGTTCGCAAACATACTTATTTTTGGTTTAGATAATTTCATTGTTTATTTTCTCCTATAGCTTAATTTTGTTATGATCGGGTATTAGGGCCTGGGTTTTAGTATTTTTAGTTCTGCTATTGCTCTATTATTCGTACATCCGTTCATATACATGTGCAAGTGTATATACATATGCATGGGTATATGTGGAAAAATGTGTGTATATATGTGCATGTATGTGTGTATGTGTGTATATATGTATATGGGTATGTGTATGTATATGTATGTGTGTATATGTGTATATATACTTATATGTATATATGTATATATATATATATATATATATATATATATATATATATATATATATGTATGTGTATATATGTGTGTGTGTAATGTTTTGTATGTGTGTATACATACACACATACATACATATATATATACACATATATATACATATATACATATACATACATACACACATACATATACACATATACATACATATACATATATATGTGTGTGTGTGTATATGTGCTTATGTATGTATGTGTATATGTATGTATTTGTTTATATGTGTGTATGTATGTGTATATGTAAGTACTTGTAAGTGTATATTTTAGCATATGTGTATGTGTGTGTGTGTATATATATATATATATATATATATATATATGAGTGTGTGTATGTGTATATATGTAAATTTTTGGTGTATTGAGATTAGACTATTTGGGTGCTAATTGAGTGTATTTCTATTCAACATTTTTTGCATCTTATAACCTATTATCTTTTATGTATATTGATTAATTATCCATTATTGATCACTTCTTGATTATAGGAAAATTTTTTTTAATAAAATAATTTTAGTGGTTACAATGTTGTCACAGGTTTAATGGCATAGACTAAGTAGTTTAGATGCCCCTATTAACAATCCCATATACTATTTAGCTATGTTATAATGTGTAATCTGCTTCGAATTCATTTGATTACCCATAGAGGATACCTTAAATTCATGTATATTGTAGAATTATTATATTATATAATTTTGAAAATAATTATCCTTAGATATCAAGTTTACATATCATGTATGTTGATCTTGAAGTGGGTTTTTATATATATGTATATATGGATGTATATATATATGTATGTATATATATATATGTGTGTGTGTGTGTGTGTGTATATTTATATATATATATATATATATATATATATATATTTTAGAAATATAATATTTCTAAATCTCTCAGAGAGATTTAAGCAGTAGTGGAGCGATAAAGTTGTAGTATATTGTCAACTTAATGTGACAATCCCAATAAGGGAACACACTACTGCCGTTTAGCCCTAGGAAGCTGGACCGCTTCCTGTGGCTAAACGGCAGTAGTGTGTTCCCTTATTGGGATTGTCACATTAAGTTGACAATATACTACAACTTTATCGCTCCACTACTGCTTAAATCTCTCTGAGAGATTTAGAAATATTATATTTCTAATTTTGCTGATCAGTGATTAAACTTCACTATGATTTACATAAGTTTGCGAAGGCGAAACAGGCTTCTCTATCCAGCTGGCAAGCTACTTCCGGCTCGTCGTATTGATTTGAATTGCTTCTGCCTAGTTTAGTGAGTTGTTTCCGTCCTTTTTGTTGCTGTTTGGTGTGAATTTTGTCAAGTTTCAACTGTTGTTCCTGTGGAATTGCGCCCTGCGGGGCAAAAATTTTCTTTTTTGCTGCTCTCTTTTAGAGAGATAGCAAACTACCATCGTGTAAAACGAAAACTTTTTCAATATGGATAACGAAATGACCTTTCTACTGTGTGATGAGGACTTTCCTCTTTTACAAGAAGAAATTTGTTTCAATAATACACAAGTATTTCAAGTAGACCCAGAAGTAACCAAGGAAGAGAAAAAGGCCAGCAGTTTTTCTTCCGCCGTAGGCGGACAATTTGAAGCAATGGAGGTGATACCCGAACAGTGGTACAAGTACAGAAACCTAATAAGGAAAACAGACGACATAACAAGGTTAATACCGCCAAAGGAAACTATCCAAGAGTTGGCGGTAAGAACCGTTATCTACAAAGTGTACAATTGCAAAGAAAGGCGCATCATGATGATGAAAACGGATGCAATTGAAAAGTGTCTTGCCCCTGTGTGGGAAAAAATAAAATATGTCGGTAGAGGGCCTCGAAATGCTACAGTAGAGGCCCAATTCGAATCCGCAGAAATTGCGAAAGTAGTATCAACACAAACGTTGAAAACCGAAGAGGTAATGCTCTTACCCACATACCTGGGTCGGAGAACTGCGAAAATCACAATAGAAGACATTCCACCCGGGTATGACGTAAACTGGTTGGTAGAAGCTTTAATTTACGACGTGGAGGATCAAGTGGAAGTACTCACAATGAGAAGAAGGAACGCACTCAATTGGAAGGGGCAGGCGCTAGAGCTTATAGTTCTAGCGTCAAACGATACCCTCGAGACCAGACCAGACAGGATATTTATAGGGGAAGGTCTCAGTGCAAGAGTGTCGGTGGAGGGACGGAGGCCCAGATGTTTTAAATGTGGAGAAAAGGGCCACGTGCGCTCCGAATGTGTAAAAATAAAAAAACCGAACCAAAAAAAAGAAGTCCCTCCCCAAAGGGAGAAAGAAATACCGGAGAAAACTGAACTTAAAAAAGATGACAAACAAGGAAAAACGAAAACACCGGAAGTCGTAATAGAAAAAGGAAAAAGTAAGGAAGAAGCGGAGTTTGAAGTTGCCAAAAACAAAAGGAAAAAACCCATTGGCCCAGACTCCCCTCCCCCTACAAGAAAAAAAGAAAAAACGCAAAACATACAAGAAAAAATACCCTCGTTCACTCCCAAATTGAAACCCGCTCCTAAACCCCCGCAAGAAAGAATTGTTTCGTACACCATCAAAAACGAAGTATTACACGAACTAATAACAAAAAAAAACTATACGATAATGGGACCGATTGAAGGTAAACCGCCGCACATACGGTTGGCGAGGATAAGTGCCGAACACTACGAACAATTCAAACGGAGATATGCTGACGATATTTTTGATGTGAGTCAGCATGTCGTGAAAGAAAAAATTATTTTAAAACCAACAGCTACACCAGTCATAGAAGATACCGGAGGAGGGAACGATGCAAGTCGTGAAACCCCTCCTGCAAAGGTAATGTAAACACTTTTTTCATGGAAGTTAAGATAGGGTGTATAAATGTTCGTGGCCTGGGGTCCAAATGGAAGCAGACATGCCTCCTAAACGACCTCAGGTCGCGAAAGATAGATATATGTGTTGTGACTGAGTCCAAGCTGAACGGCCCACAGGCGTTCTCACCTCTTCTTAATGATTACGAGAAAGTTATTTCTCCGAGTCAAGGAGGGAGTGGGGGCGTTGTGGTACTGTTCAAAAAAAGCTTGGATGTACAGGTAAGTGCAGTCTTTCTAGACCCAGAAGGTAGGCTGGTCGTTCTGGATGTGACACACGCGAATAAGCAGTCTTTCAGGTTGGTAGCACTATATGCTCCGCAAGAAAATAGACAAACGGTTTTTTTTCGAGATTTGGAAAATTTCCTAGCGACGTCGAAAACTTTAGTTTTAACAGGAGACTTCAACGCTATTCTCAACGCGCAAGTGGATAGTGGTGGCTCAATCAATAGAAGGGAAAGCCCTGGCCTAAAAAGGCTACTAGCAAGCTATAAACTAGTAGACCGCTATAGACTGGATGAACCGTTCGTTCCACAGTGGACGTGGTCTAATAACGACGGTTCACAGAGGTCTTACTTAGATAGGGTGATTATAAAAGACAGTGATAGGGATATAGTTAGTTGTCCACAATTTCACTGTACTTCCTACACGGATCACAAATTTGTGACATGTAGGATGCAGTTAGCTAAGTGTCATAGACAGGGACCCGGGTACTGGAAGATGAACAAGTCTATTTTGACTAGTAAAGTCTTCCGTGCTCGGGTGAAGGAATTAGTGCAGAGGGCATTATGCGGAGCCATCGTTAATAACAGATGGTGGTGCGCCCTCAAAAGAGCCATACGTTTAGAGTCTCTTAGATTTAGTAAAGAGCTAAGTTTAGAGAGAGCAAGAGTAGAAGGGAATCTAACTAAGGAATTAGAGGAGGCCATAGTATCAGGCTCTGCATCCAGAGTGTTGGCGGCGAGGTCGGTATTATTCCGTCACCTCCAAGCCAAACACGAAGGTAGTAGAGTCAGGGCTAAGTTACGCGCGGTAGGCAGAGAAGGTATTAATGTTGCCGGATGGGCCCGTCATGTGGAGAGTCGGAGAGGCAGAAATGCTTCTGTGCAGTCTTTAATTGACGAACAGGGGCGCCGGATCGAAGGACAGGAGGAGATGCAGAAGGCCTTTCATCAGCATTTCGCACGGTTGTTTGGGACGAACGAGACGTTGGACCATGGGGAGCCCTTAAGGGATGTCCTGGCTGACGGACCGCGACTCTCAGCAAGCGAGGTGGGGCGTTGTGAAGGGCCGATCACAGCTGCGGAGGTCAAAGAGGTACTGGCAGAGAGCGCGCGGGACAGGTCGCCGGGACTGGATGGTCTGCCCTACGAGTTTTATAGTACAATGCCGGACTTGTTCGGACACTTGCTGGCTGGCGTGTACACGAACTGGCAACAGAATGGGAGAATTCCCTGCTCTGTGAGTCGGGGAGTGGTAACGCTGGTCAGAAAAGACCCGAGCAAGGGGGACCATATTAGTAATTTCAGGCCCATAACTCTACTGAATGTAGAGTTAAAGATTTTGGCCAAGGTGCTAGCAAAAAGGTTGACGGCTGTCGCGGATAAGCTTGTCGGGAGGGCGCAAACTTGTGCCATTCCTGGCAGGTCGATCCAGGACAATCTTCATCTCTTACGCTACACCTTAGACAGGGTGGGGAAAGTTTCCGGTAAAGGTGGGGCATTGGTCCATTTAGACCAAAGTAAGGCCTTCGATAGGGTTGATCATCGGTACCTGGCGGCAGTCCTTGAGGCGGCTGGGCTAGGCCCGGATTTCCGCGGTTGGATCAAGGCCATTTATGGTGGCATCAAATCCACGGTTCAGGTGAACGGTTACCTGTCGGAGCCGTTCGAGATCAGGCGTTCAGTCCGTCAAGGGTGCCCCCTGTCTCCGCTTCTGTATGTTCTGTCTCTCGAGCCATTGCTGCGGAGGTTGGAGAAGTTGGGAAGCACCACTAATGAAATCAGATGTGGTAAAGGTGTTTCGGCGTATGCGGATGACGTCACCATCACCGTATCCAAGATGACTCAGCTACCTCGCGTAGCAGAGGCAATCAGAAGATACGAGACGGTGGCAGGGGCAAAAGTTAACATGGACAAGTCTGTAGGTTTGCGGCTCGGCACCTGGAGCAGCAAGCCGATAACGTCCAGTGTTGTTGGACACTGGACGGATGGCCCTGTTAAGTTGCTCGGAGTTTGGTTTGGTCCGGACTCCCAGACGGAGAAAAATTGGAGCGAGGTGACGAACAGGGTAGAAGCGCTATCCCGGACTTGGTCTGGAAGGGCGCTGTCCCTGAAAGGAAGGGCGGAGGTGGTGCAGACGTTTATTGCGTCAGTTATCACCTACCGCCTCACCGTCGTCCCCTGCCCTGATTTGTGGCTAAACAAGCTGGTTCGGATTCTCTTCCGCTTTTTGTGGAGGGGAAAGCCGCTTGTGAGGCGCTCCGTGTGCTGTCAGGAACCGTTAAAGGGTGGCCTAGGGATGCCGTGGTTGTTGATGTGCAAATATGCACTGAGACTAAGGCATCTCTGGTCTTACCTGGACGGTGGTCAGGTGTGGAATTTGCTCGCCGAGGAATTCTTTCCACGACCAGCCTCTCTAGAGGGATTTAAACCCGGTTTAATTAAAAGACAGAAATCGACTGAATGGCAAAAGGAATGCCGGCAGGCACTTGAGCTAATCCACAAGGCGGGTAAGGCCGGCAGCGGGAATACCACCTCTGCGTTTTACAAAGGGTTGGTAGAGTTTAAAAGTGACGACGTGCTAGGAGAGACACTGGGGCTCGATGAGAACCAGCTATCCAACCTGTTTCGGAACACTTTCAGGGCGGGGTATTTGGATAATTACCAAAGATCCCTGAATTGGCAGTGTTTCAGGAATGCTTTACCTGTCCACGAGAAATTGTCCAGGCACGGGATTTCAGTGCCACCCGAATGTCCAAGATGCGGGCAGGAGAAGGAAACCATCCTGCACGCTCTTGTTCAGTGCACCCATCTTTCGGAGATGACAATTTACGTCGAACACGTGCTGTCGCACCTAGGAAGAGTACAGCTATCGGCTGAGTCTGTGATTAAGAATGCACCGCCCGCCGGACTACCTAAGGAAGGTGAGGCTTGTTTTCTATGTACAGTCGCAGTTATGAAAGAGTGTGCATGGAGAACTCGAATGCAAGGTATGAAGACAAGAACCTTCATCTCCGGCCCTGGAATGCTATACTATTTCAGGTACCACCTGAAAAGCAAGATAGGGCTGGAGAGAAGACACCTGTCTAGAAGAGTATATGAGGAAAGATGGAAGGAAGTAGGAAGGAAGTTGCGAGTGAGCGGCCCTACTTAAAACTTTCCTGAAAAAATACAAAGGTGTAGACTGGTGTACCCTGGAATTAGGTGTAAACCATTGAAAATATTCCAAGTTTTGTAGAAAAATTTTTAAATATATATATTTTTAAACGTATATTTTTTTAAAAAAAAAAAGCTAAAAAGACTCACTAAATGACAATTCTTAAATGTTTGTAGTGTCCTGTATTGTCCCATCTATGTATGATATTTTATTATCGTAATAAAGAGAATTGGCAAGCTACTTCAGGCTGATGATGAGCAAAGACTCAGAAACATGTCCCTGAATGCTGGCTAGGCTGGGTGGAGGAGCTTGTCTCCCCCTCGCAAACTTAAGGACACAGTAATTGTGTCAAGGCCGACAGGAGGTATCATTTCTTCGGTATATTTAACTTTATCACTTAGCTAATTAGATTTTTTCTTTTGTAACTTGTTAGCTATAATTTTGAATGTGCTTTAATGTAGATAATTTATTTATTCCCTATAACCTGGTCGACTTGAATTACCTTTTGAGGCTTTTTACTTATAAATACTAAATTAATATAAGACTATTTTAAATTATGTTTACTTAAGTTGTTTATTGAGTATATTATATAAGAGAATTATTTTTTTAGGTATACTTCTACTTGACCAGGATTTTGTATTTTAAATGTTTTCTTTAATATCTAAATGTCTTTTTCTTCGGTATGAATTTTGTATTTATTTTGATGTTTATTACTCCAACGTTCTTTTTTGAAATCTACAGCGTCCCGAATTGGTTAATAACTGAACTTCATAGTATACCATCGTTATTTTTGAATTAATTTGAATCATTTGCTTGATCTCAACACCTTTAAGATGAACAGTTGTATATCATCTCATGTCTTTTCATCCTGCTTTGCATGTTTTCATAGGTCAACTATGAAAATTGTATTTGAATGTTTTCTATTTTTATTGTCTGCATATTACTAATAATAATAATAATAAGGCCCCGATGAGATGTAGTATCCCATATTTTATAATATTTTATAATATGCACAAATCGATCTGGATATTGCATCGAAATGTTCATAGTTCATTTTCATTATTATTATTATTATTATTATAATAAAGTATTTTCAATGGATCAGTTTTGAACTCTCTTTAAAGTTGATATATAAACAAAAACTCAATTGTGAGTATTTTGCTAAGTTTGTTAACAGTTACTATATTTTTGCCTAATTTTTGGTATAAAAAAATATATATAAATACATATATGTATATATATATATATATATATATATATATATATATATATATATATATATATATACATACATACATACATACATACACACACACACACATATATATATACATATATACATGACGAAGGGAAATAGCCCTGAAACTCGAGTCGCCTTTATATATTTATATTTATATATTTGATCCTTTATATTGAACACTCATTATTTCATCTACATTCAATACTTTATTTCATGGTGCCATCCATTTTTATTTTATTTTATTTTATATTATATATTGTATATTCCATATTCTATACCCCACGTTGGTTCTGCAGGAATATAAATAAAACATAAAAAACAGACAGTGTTGGAACTCTTTTAAACAAAATAATATATTCCTCTATACACAATCATACAAAAAAAACACCTTTTTTGTATTTATTTTTACTCGCATATATATATATATATATATATATACATACATACATACATACATATATATAGGGATTGGAAGGATGCAATTATTCTTCCTCACTATAAAGGAAAAGGAGCAAGAACATTGTGTGGTAACTATAGATGGACCCATTCCTGTAGAGAATGGTGTCAAGCAGGGTGACATTCCTACACCAAATCTCTTTCTTTGTACTTTGCTGCAGCTTTTACTCATGCTTTTACTAAGTTTCGGTCTCTGGGAATATATGTCAGTTATCGATCTTCTGGCCACCTCCTTAATCTGCGCCGATTTGCTGCCAATTCAAAAGTTTTTTAGTCTCTTATTCGTGACCTCCTTTATGCCAGGTTCTATGTCTGCTATGGTTTCTACTGCTGGATGCCCTTCCTAACATTCTGATTTAAAATATAATCAACTTATGAAATGAGGTGATGCAGGAATAATATCACTTTATGAGTGTGTTAACAGCATGCAAGTAGATGAAATATATATAATCCTTCATCAACAAACCAACTAGTTTATCATATATAAGATAAGACTTAGTCAATTAATCCAAAAGAAATCATATGTTATGTATTTTGCATGTAGTGCATAACTTTATATGTGGTATGTAATAAACAGCATTGTATGTAGTGCAGAACTTTATATTTGGTATGGAATAAACTGTTTGTTTATAGAAAGGATTGTAACATCAATTTGACTTCTCTTTTCTTCACTTAAATTGAGTGTGTATGTTTGAGTGTGCTTGTGCACGCGTATGTATGCACATGTGTGTATGTGTTTTGTGTTAAAAACAAAACTATGTTCCTCTATTGTACTTTTTATTAATGATTTCAAGTTTCTGTATACATTTTCTGAAATTTTTCTGTACCAACAAATTTCCTAGATCCACAATCAACATTTCTACACTGTCACTGTCTCATCATCAGTATATGAAATACATTTGACTTTTGTATCGCCATTTTTATAGTAATCAAATTTATGTAGACTTTACCACTAAAAAGGTTTTCCATGGACAGACAGCTGAACTAATTGACTAACCAACATACACAATGAGACAGTGGAAATTAAAAATTATTCAAAGGATTTAAATTCAAAGAGATAGAATTAGATAGAAAAATGTAAATATAAAGAGTAATACATATAGAGAGAAAGAAATTACTAAAACCACCTACCGGCAGTAACATCCATAAACATATTTTGAAAAGATTGATGATAGATACTGTTTGATGCTCTTAATATATCAGCCATTTTCTTCACTTTCGGTGTATTCAACTACAATTACAAGAATAGACAAATGTAGTTACTGATTTAAAGAGAAGCATCAATGTTCATTATCATATGATATTCAATGTTTAGTAATTACAGTACAGAGTGTTTGTTTTAAACTATTACAAAATGGCTAAGTGGATAGCTTATGAAATTTTTATATTCAGAAGAATTTTTGTGATTCAGAAGAATAGGGTCCCCCGATCCCTTATCTGGTGGTCAATGAGGAAACTTGGGATAGAAGAATGGTTAGTGAGAGCTGTGCGAGCCATGTACAGAGATGCTGCCAGTAAGGTGAGGGTTGGAAATGAGTACAGCAATGAATTCCGGGTAGAGGTAGGGGTCCACCAAGGTTCCGTCCTCAGCCCCCTATTATTTACCATAGTCCTCCAGGCAATCACAGAGGAGTTCAAGACAGGTTGCCCCTGGGAGCTCCTCTATGCTGATGACCTTGCCCTAATTGCGGAGTCACTATCAGAACTAGAGGAGAAGTTTCAGGTGTGGAAGCAAGGTCTAGAATTGAAGGGCCTTAGAGTCAACCTAGCTAAAACCAAAATCCTAATAAGTAGGAAGGTAGATAAAACACAAACCCCTTCAGGTAGATGGCCCTGCTCAGTATGTAGAAAAGGAGTAGGTAGTAACTCTATAAGATGTACCCGGTGCAAGCTATGGACACATAAGAGGTGCAGCAACATCAAAGGCAGGTTAACTAGCAAGTTAGTTTTTGTTTGTGGCAGATGTTCAGGTGCAATAAAGACTGCAAACAAACAGGAAACAACTTCTATCTCATTCCAGGGTGAAAAACTAGAGGTAGTCGATAGCTTCCGCTATCTGGGCGACCAAGTTAGTAGTGGGGGTGGGTGCGCTGAAAGTGTAGCTGCTAGAATAAGAATAGCCTGGGCAAAGTTTAGAGAGCTCTTACCCCTGCTGGCGACAAAGGGACTCTCACTCAGAGTAAAAGGCAGACTGTATGACGCATGCGTACGAACAACCATGCTACATGGCAGTGAAACATGGGCTGTAACTGCTGAGGACATACGTAAGCTCGCAAGGAATGAAGCCAGTATGCTCCGTTGGATGTGTAATGTCAATGTGAATACCCGTCAGAGTGTAAGTATCTTGAGAGAAAAGCTGAACATTAGAAGCATCAGTTGTGGCGTGCAAGAGAGACGATTGCGCTGGTATGGACATGTGGTGAGAATGGAGGAGGATAGCTGCGTGAAAAAGTGCCACACCCTAACAGTTGAGGGAACCCGTGGAAGAGGTAGGCCCAGGAAGACCTGGGCTGAGGTGGTGAGGCAAGACCTTCGTACATTGGGCCTCACCGAGGCGATGACTACGGACCGAGACCTTTGGAAATGGGCTGTGCGTGAGAAGACCCGGCAAGCCAAGTAAGATCGTTGCCAGTGCCCCTGGACTGGTTCTTGTGCGGTTGGCACATGAGATGCACCATTTTGAGCGTGGCCGTTGCCAGTACCGCCTGACTGGCTCCTGTAGGATTTTCGAGCGAGATCGTTGCCAGTGCCCCTGGACTGGCTTGTGCGGGTGGCACATAAAAGACACCATTTCGAGCGTGGCCGTTTTCGTGCGGGTGACACGTAAAAGCACCCACTACACTCTCTGAGTGGTTGGCGTTAGGAAGGGCATCCAGCTGTAGAAACTCTGCCAAATCAGACTGGAGCCTGGTGTTGCCATCCGGTTTCACCAGTCCTCAGTCAAATCGTCCAACCCATGCTAGCATGGAAAGCGGACGTTAAACGATGATGATGATGATGATGATGAGGATTGTACCTTTTATTTTTTAAATATTCTCACAATATGCAGAGTAAATGAAGAAACTGAACTGTTAATAGGCATCACTATGAATTTTTGAAAATATTTAAATGTAATTTCTACTGTATGTTATCTTGGAGAGCATCCAAAAAGAAACATTTTGACACCTCATTTATGAAATCTGAATGAATATTTTAAGAGATATGACCATTTGAATGGTCAGTAAATTGAATGAAATTTTGCTTAAGTGGCCTAAACAAATAATTAACCATATTTGTGATGTCATATCTTTGAAACTAAGGTGATAATCATTTTCAAATTACACAAATTAATAGTGTCCATGGTATAGCTGTGGCCTATTTTTGTCAGGTTCTTAAAAATGAAACTATTTTTCACATTTTTTGAAATATTGTTACATGTAACAAAAAATAAATTTCGTGGTATTTTCAGACCAAGCTAAATCCAAAAGTACAAACCACAGGCACTTGAGCTTTGCATATTTGTAGTTGGTATAGAACTAAATAAATCCTGAGATACCATTTCAATACAATGTTATTGGATTATTAAAAATGGTTATAAATGGTGGGAGTTCCTGATCAGGATGCCCATGTAAGTTAGATTCTTCTCCATTTTGATTTTCAAAATTTCTTTCACCACAGCCTTTATGAAAAAAAAAACATTTGAACATTTATGACCTTTTTTTACCCCACCAATCTGGACCAAACTTAGCCAATTTTCTATGCACTACACACCTAAAAATGTTGGGAGAAGTCTTTTTGGTAAAAAGGAAAAAGAAATTTTTGAA
The DNA here is from genome assembly GCF_046866305.1 of Octopus bimaculoides. Lineage (NCBI taxonomy): Eukaryota > Metazoa > Mollusca > Cephalopoda > Octopoda > Octopodidae > Octopus > Octopus bimaculoides. The sequence continues at coordinate 113,975,371 of NC_142928.1, read as the reverse complement.
AGGTTATGTGGTAAAAAGTTTGCTTCCCAACTACATGGCACCTTGGGCAAGTGTCTTCTACTATAGCCTCAAGCCAACTAAAGCCTTGTGAATGGAACTGGTAGACAGAAGCTGAAAAAAGGTCATCATCATTTAATGTCTGCCTTCCATGCTGGCATGGGTTGCATGGTTTGACAGGAGCTAGCCAGGCACAAGACTGCACCAAACATCTGTGTCTGTTTCGACAACGTTTTTACAGTTGGATGCCCTTCCAAACACCAATCACCTACCAAAGTGAACTGAGTACTTTTTACATGGCACCAGCAATGACAAGGTCAGTTTTGGCATGGTTTTTATAACTGGATGCCCTTCCAAACACCAACCACTTTACAGTGTAGACTGGATACTTTTTATATAGAACCAGCACTGGCAGGGTCACCAAGTAACTTGCAAGACAAAGAACTTTGAGAGGAGAGGAGTCATTGGAGGAAGTGATCTTGTGTCAGATGATGAAAGGTTAAAGTGTGACAAAGAGGCAGAAACAGGTATCTTGCTGTAGAGAAGGCACATGGTTACACAGTGAGAGAGAGAGATCAAGAATGAGGACAGAAACAGGTGTGCTGCTGTAAAGGAGATGCATGGTTACTCAGACAGAGGGAAGAGAAAGAGAGAGAGAGTGGAAAACAGCAAGAGTGCAAGAGAGAGCAGGAGAGAGATGGTGGCTAAGTACCAGGGCATACTCACAAGGAACAGGGATCAGAACATAAATGGGATGCTAGAGTAAAGGAAGAAAGAGATAGATGGTGGCAAGTGCTAGGGCATACCTCAAGGTACAGAAGTCATAATATAAGTGGCAAGTTATTGCCAAAGACGTGTGAGTAGGGAGTGAAGATGGGAGTGGTGAATGTAGTGACTGGTAAGAATCTGGGTATATAGAGAGGGTGGGGGATTATGGGATAGTAATCATACAGTGAATAGGGCAGTAAGGACAGAATTGGGGAATGAGAGATAACACTAGGCAACAAAGCTTTTGTTACAGAAGATCAAATAGATGTTCTTAGCTAATTTTGGTATGCTGATTTCAAATCTATATTTAGATTTTTTCTATCATGTCCAGATTTTGTGTAAAATGCTTTGCATTTTACACTTAGTAAAATTTCCTACCACATTACAGATTTTGGTTTTAATTGTCTTAATGCCAGTAGTATGAAACTTGCTTTTCAAGGTTAAAGCAATTTTTGCTTGCCAACTACATACAAATTCTAATGATTTTGATCAATAGAATTTATCCCAAGTTAGCAACACTGAGTCAAGAGAATAGTAATGGCCCATTGATCAGTCACTACATGACAGTCAAGTAGAATGGTTGTTCAAGACAGCAATTCATCTCAAGATTCTGCTAGTAATATAGAAATAGGGAAAGATGACGTATATGTTCCAGATGCAACTAGTTCCCCACATTTGTTAAATCAAGTAGGTGTTAAATGACTTAGTGCACGATTAGGAATTACCAAAAGTAGAGTTGCTTCAAGAATGGAATTTTCTCCAGTCAAAAACCAAAGTTTGCCATTTCCACTCTTACCATCTGCAGTTTTCATCATTTTACTTACAAGAGGAATGCACTTGTTCATGCCACGATATCAGAGGCCTGATGGAAAGGGTTGACTTTCAATATGATCCAAAAAAATGGAGACTGTTCATTGACTCTAGTAAAGCTAGCCATAAAGCTGTATTACTGCACAACAGCAATGAAAAACCTTCATTACCAGTAGCACATGCTACTGGAACTTATGCATCAATGGAACTGCTGCTAAGACTCATCAAATATAAGGACAACATATGTAACCTCTGTGGCAATCTTAAAGTTGTATTATTACTTCTTGGATTACAGTTGGACTACACAAAGCATATGTGCTTTTTGTGTCTATGGAACAGCAGAGATGACAAGAACCACTACAAAAAGCATGATTGGCCATCTAGAACTGAACATGTTGGTAAACAAAATGTGAAACACCCAGCACTATTGATACTCAGAAAGTACATCTTCCACCACTTCACATTAAACTTGGCCTAATGAAAAATTTCATGAAGGTATAGATCATCAAGGTAGTGGTTTCCAATATTTAAAGGATAAATTGAAAGGGATATTGACAGATGCTAAGCTAGAAGTTGGATTTTTCAATGAACCACAGATCTGGAGTATTATCCATGACTCATCATTTCCATTTAATCTAAATGAGAATGAACTAGGAGTATGAACATCTTTTGTTGAAGTTGTCAAAAATATTTGTGGGAGCCACAAAGCTGAAAACTATCATGAAGTCATACAAAACATGCTTAAATCTTTTGAAAAATGGGATGCAACATGTCTTTGAAAATGTATTTTTTACACTCTCATCTTGACTTCTTCCCAGCTAACATTGGGGCTATGAATGATGAGCATGGTGAGCGCTTCCACCAACAGATCTCAGTTATGGAAAACAGATACCAAGTTAATTTCAAGTCAATTATTGTTGTATTGTCAGTTCCTGCAGAAGGAGCGCTTATCATCCAACAAGCAACAAAGGAAGAGGAAACATCAAAGTTTCACTTAAGAACAGGAAGTTGGTTTTTGATGGTAACAAAAAAATACTAATATGTTTGGTTGGGCACAGGAGTGGTTACTCACTAACAGAATTCAGCTGTCAGTATTAAACCAGAAAAAGGAGGTAAAACATCCCTGTTCACTAATCATTTCAGTATGGGTTAACATAAAACATAGCATGGAAAAATGGCTAAGAAAGCTTTTGTAATAGAAGCAGGTGAGAAAAAAATTAAAAGTTGGGGTTCTCGGTTACACAAAATCTGGACAGGGTAGAGAAATTTAGATATCAGATCTGAAATTAGCTTTAGAAACTTGGTAGGAATCAGTAGTTAACATGTCTGTAACAGAAAAAAGTTTAAATCTGTTGCCTTACGTAATCATAGTGCATGAAAGAAGAAATGTGAGGGAGAGAAGAGAAGCAGTTTGGGGAGAAGAGATGAAGTTTGGTTTGTTGGAGTGGGTGTGTAAACAACTTTATTCTTGTGTGTGGGTGGAACACAGAGTGCTTCTAGAACTCAGTTTCACTGACATGGGCAGGTCTTCTCAAGAACCTCATATTTCCAAACATCTCAGTCCATTGTCATTTCCTCTGCGAGGCTCAACATCCTGAGATTGATCTTCACCACTTCATCCCATGTCTTCGTGGGTCTCCCTCTTCGATAAGAGTCATCAACTCTCAGTGATTGACACTTCTTTATACAGCTGTCGTCATCCATAGCCATCACATGTCCAAACCAACATAGTCTTCTCCCTTGAATGTTGCATTCGATTCCTCTTATGTCCAACTTTTCTCTCAACACATTTGCACTTTGTTGTACATGCACACTGATGTTGCATGCACATCCAGTGGAGCACACTACCATCATTCCTCTCCAGTCTATGCATGTCCTCTGCATTCAGAGCCCATGTCTCACTACCAAGCATCATACAATCTACCTTTCACTCTGAGAGAGAGTCCTTTTGTTGCCGACTATACTGTGTAGTCAACAAAATCAAGAACAAACAATGCGCACTAAGTTAAAAGTATAAAATGACGACAATTTACCCATCGCACCCTGTATGTATGTTTATATATATATATATATATATATATATATATATATATATATATATATACACACACACACACACACACATTTTTTTATTAAAGCTGCAAAAACATCACAATTACTCAGTTTCCCGTCTCCGTTGTGATCAACACTGGAATAACATTGTGGTGGTGTATGTAATATATGATTTAACATAATTTAATTTGACAAATAAGCATTTGAATTTGATTGGGTAAATTATTTTCAGAACATAAATCACACAAAAATGAAAATGACACTGATATCTCATTTTAAAAGAAATTTTTACCAAAATTACATAAAAATATCTTGAAATACTAAAGAGTAAATTTATTCAATAAAAGCTCCATCGGCTTCACCCACAGCCTTCAGATGACTTCGGAATCTCCTGCAACTTTTTTGGACAGTCTCCTTGTGACGCATGCTACTGTAGCAAACTCATAAGAGGTGGAGAGAGAACGTAAGTTCGTTTGCCCGAACATGAAAAATTATGGATTTCTCATTGGTTGAAAATTACTGTCCATATACGAATTCTGAACTTTGTTGAAGAAGTCTTTCACGTGGATTCACGTATGAACAGTTATATAAACCCTGATTTTCGGCAAACTCTCCAGTAATCGTTGGACGGCCACTCAAATCCACGACACTCACCCTTTCGAGTATTGGCTAATTTATATGCCATGTTCAATACTCAAATCCGACAATATTGAATTGTTGTGAACTCTTATAGCTAGAATGAAAGATTAGTTAGTATAAAATTTAAGTCGTAATTCTCTACGACGAAATGACTTTATTTCTAAATGTTCTATAAATGCCAAAAAATGTATATAATAAATTAATATAGAAATTTAATTCCTTTTACTTCTCGTTTCTTTCAACTTGTTGAATTTATTTCTGTATATTAATGAAACTGTATTTTTTTATGTATAACAGTAAAAAAAATATAATCCATATCTTCAACATACATGTATGTATGAACGCACGTTCAGCGTCTTGGTATGTATACATCATAACATTTATGCAGCCTAAACTAAGAGTTATGCTTAGTGATAAATACTTATAATTAAGTTATAAGTAACGAGATTATCATTATAGCTTTTAATTAAGAAACAATATTTGTTATAACTTACGATCGAAGACATTGTAAATAAAGATATAGTATTTTCACTCACTTCAAAGACCTGTGATCTACACATAAAACTACCATAATGCTTGCCTTCAGTTCATCTTAGGTATCACAAGGAATTGTTTGACAGCCATGACTAGGTTCTCCTGCTTGTGTGGCATGGAGCAGAGTCCTGTTGCCAGACACAGGGTCTGCCTGCAGCCTCTTGACCCAGTGTAGCACTACCATGATGTAGACCTCCATGTTGTATCTGTGTTGAGTCTGAGGCCATGTGGGAAGATGAATGGAGGCATAACATCACCATTCCTATTCATATTTAGGTTGTCTGATTTAAATTTGTCCAGCTGCAGATTGTGAGGAGGGTTTTTAGCATCTGCCTTGTTTTATTTTCTCTCTTATCTGTTGGGTTTTTACATCTGCCTCCACCCTCACCCCCTAACTTCTTTGGATGGGAATGC
>NC_142928.1:113947657-113965157 GCF_046866305.1 Octopus bimaculoides | reverse complement strand
GCATAGAGGAGCTCCCAGGGGCAACCTGTCTTGAATTCCTCTGTGATCGCCTGGAGGACTATGATAAATAGGAGGGGGCTGAGGACGGAACCTTGGTGGACCCCTACCTCTACCCGGAATTCTTTACTGTACTCATTTCCAACCCTCACCTTACTGGCAGCATCTCTGTACATGGCTCGCACAGCTCTCACTAACCATTCTTCTATCCCAAGTTTCCTCATTGACCACCAGATAAGGGTCGGGGGACCCTGTCAGAGGCTTTCTCCATGTCAACGAAGGCCAGGTACAGAGGTTTATCCTTGGCTAGGTATTTCTCCTACAGCTGTCTCACTAGAAATACGGCATCAGTACTGCATCTCATCTAAATTGATTTGCTCCCTAATTAGTTGTGCTATGACCCTCTCCGTAACTTTCATAACCTGATCTAACAGCTTGATGCCTCTGTAATTATTTGTATCTAAAGCGTCACCTTTACCTTTGTAGCAGTTGACTATGGTGCTGCTACACCAGTCATTGGGTATGACTCCTTCTTGTATCACCTGGTTAACTATACAGGTGACTACGCTATAGCCAACACCACCAGATATTTTGGGCGGTGATTCCTGATGGGCCGGGGGCTTTCCCTTTCTTCATAATCTTTATTGCTTTATCTACCAAGATAGTGTCAATTCGGCTAGCTGGTCCCTCTGTTGGGTCGACATTCGGCAGACTCTCTTTCTCCCATTCATTTTGTTCATTGAGCAACCTTTCATAGTGGTGTCTCCAAACCTCGTAATATGGGTGACTAGGCTGTAGCCAACACTGCCAGATATTTTGAGCATCTCTGCAGTGATTCCTGATGGCCCGGGGGCTTTCCCTGTCTTCATACTCTTAATTGCTTTATCTACCCTGGTACTGTCAACTCGGATAGCTGGTCCCTCTGTTGGGTCGACATACGGCGCAGAACATTGGCAAATCTTTTCTTATCTGCTTCCCCTCTGGCTAAATAAACCTGTCGCCTAGCTTCCCTTCTGGCAGATTGGTACAATTCCCTGCTACCACCGTTCTTCCAGTCCTTCCAAGCCTGTTTCTTTTGTCTAATAGCCCCGTCTACCTCCTTGTTCCACCACCACGTTACTCTGGGTCGAGAGGGGACTTTACACCAGCCACAGATCTGGTCGGTGGCTCTCAACAGGTTGTCCCGCAGAAATCTCCAATTGTCTTCTACGTTGTATGATGCTATATCCCCTTCTATTTCGTCAAATGCTTCAAGTAACTTGTCTCTAAGTCTCTGTCCATTTGCAGGGTCTTTAAGCTTCCATACCCTTCTCCTCCGAGCCGGTCTACTTCTGGGCACCCATTTTGCCTTGATCTTGAAGTCGCTGACTACTAATCTGTGTTGGGGTGTACATTCTTCGCCAGGGAGGGTTTTGGCATTTAGAAGCCTCCCTCTTTCTCTATTTCTGGCGAGGATGTAATCGATTTGGCTAGAGTGTCTGCCGGATCGGTAGGTGACTAGGTGACAGGCAGGTTTCTTGAAGTTGGTATTGCAAACCATAAGATCGGTTGCATCACAGAATTCCAGCAGTCTGGTTCCCTCCTCGTTGCGGGAACCGAAGCCATAGCCTCCATGTATGCCATGGAAGCCTCCAGCACGACGTCCGACATGACCATTGAAGTCACCGCCCACAAAGAGAAGGTCCCTGTCCCTTGTCGATGAGGTAGTTTGCAAGAGGGTGTCATAGAATTGGTCTTTCAGACCATCCGGTAGCCCCGGTTGAGGGGCATAGGCTGAGATGACAGTAGCTAGCCTATGATGAAGCACTAGTCTAATCTTAAGTACTCTGTCACACACTCTAACTACCTCGATTACCTTATCAACGCATTTCTCTGCTAGAAGTATTCCTACGCCCCCGACCCCGTCAGTGTTTCCTGCCCAGAAAATCTTGTACCTGTGTTCTTTGCCTGTGAGGAACCTCACAGAACCTCCTCTCCATCTTACTTCTTGGATGCAGCACAGATCTATGCGTCGCCGTTCAAGCATCTCAACAATCTCACCAGACCTACCTTTCAGCGTGCCGACGTTGAGAGTGCCAATCCTGACAGTGTGGGAGGAGTGGGTGTCAGAGGAGTGGGCCCGTGTGACCCTGGGATGGGGGTGAGCAGTGTCGTGTACCTGAAAAGAAAGCTTGCATTTGGCAGAATTCATAAACAAAACAATACCTACAACCTTTATATACTACCCAATCTTTATGCGCTAGGGGGGGTATAAGGTCACTGGCAGCGTTCGCGGAAGATGATCTAAAACTTCCGGTACTGGTGGAGGGGGTAGGAGGGCGGGCGTACTGCGGGCTAAGGGAGCTTTGTCGTGGGTTCTATCAGCATAGAAATTCCAAAACGATTTGGCATGAAGTTGGAAGTGAACTGGTTATATGTTTGGGGTCGCGTGCGAGTCAGAGAGGAGGAAGTGGGGGAAGAGTAGTGATGTAGAGAGAGAGGGATAGAGATAGAATAGAGAGAGAGAGACAGAGAGAGAGACAGGCAGACAGAGGACAGGCAGCAGGACATCATGCTGGTTTCAAATTCGTTGGGTTTTTAGAAAAAAGTTGAAAGAAACACAGCAGTGTTTAACCGTGAGATTAAATGTTTAAATCGGTAACAGAAATGAGAGTTAAAATCGTAATTTTTAAAGGTGGGGAGAGACAAATTTCAGTCAGGTTTGGGCTAAGGAGAAAAACTTCAAGAAAGTAGAGACGAAGACGATAAATCAAGTGATATACATAAATAATCATGAATTTAAGACAGAAATGTATAGTTAGAAAAACGGGGTGGGGGTGGTGGAAGGGGAGCGCATCAGAAGGGATAATATATAAAAATAGAGATGACTTAGCTATTGTTCATGTCTTCGAGAGCTTTGTCGTGGGTACTATCGGCATAGAAATTCCAAAACGATTTGGCATGAAGTTGGAAGTGAAATGGTTATATGTTTGGGGTCACATGCGAGTCAGAGAGGAGGAAGTGGGGGAAGAGTAGTGATGTAGAGAGAGAGGGATAGAGATAGAATAGAGAGATAGAGAGAGAGAGAGAGAGGACAAGCAGCAGGACATCATGCTGGTTTCAAATTCATTGGGTTTTTAGAAAAAAGTTGAAAGAAACACAGCAGGCTCCAATCTCATTTAGCAGAGTTTCTACAGCTGGATGCCCTTCCTAATGCCAACCACTCAGAAAGTGTAGTGGGTGCTTTTACGTGCCACCTGCATGAAGGCTAGTCAGGTGGTACTGGCAACGACCACGCTCAAAATGGTGTATTTTATGTGCCACCCGCACAAGAGCCAGTCCAGGGGCACTGGCAACGATCTCACTCGAAAGTCCTTACACATGCCGCGGGCACAAGTGCCAGAAAGGCGATGCTGGGCACAGGTGCCATCACAATTTCGCTTTCGCTTGCCCCAATAAGTCTTCGCAAGCTGAGTTTCGTGTCCAATGAAGGAGATGACGTTGGCATGGGTGCCAGTCATCGAATTTAGTTCGATTTCACTTGCCTCAACAGGTCTTCGCAAGTGGAGTTTAGTGTCCAATGAAGGAAGGAAGGTACGCATAAGTGGACTGGCTGAGGCCTTAGATTTAGGTCTCACTTGGCTTGCCGGGCCTTCTCACGCACAGCATATTTCCAATTGGCAGAGTTTCTACAGCTGGATGCCCTTCCTAACGCCGACCACTCAGAGAGTGTAGTGAGTGCTTTTATATGCCACCGGCACGAAGGCCAGTCAGGTGGTACTGGCAACGGCCACGCTAAAAATGGTGTATTTTATGTGCCACCCGCACAAGAGCCAGTCCAGGGGCACTGGCAACGATCTCTCTCGAAAGTCCTTACACATGCCGCGGGCACAAGTGCCAGAAAGGTGACGCTGACACAGGTGCCTTCACGATTTCGCTTTCCGCAATAAGTCTTCGCAAGCTGAGTTTCGTGTCCAATGAAGGAGACAATGTTGGCATGGGTGCCAGTCATCGAATTTAACTCGATTACGATTTCACTTGCCTCAACAGGTCTTCGCAAGTGGAGTTTAGTGTCCAATTTACTCGATTTCGATTTCACTTGAGACGACGTTGGCATAGGTGCCAGTCGTCAAATTTAACTTGATTTCGATTTCACTTGCCTCAACAGCGCTTCGCAAGTGGAGTTTAGTGTCCAATGAAGGAAGGTACGCATAAGTGGACTGGCTGAGGCCTTAGGTTTAGATCTCACTTGGCTTGCCGGGTCTTCTCACGCACAGCATTTGGCAGAGTTTCTACAGCTGGATACCCTTCCCAATGCCAACCACTCAGAGAGTGCAGTGGGTACTTTTACGTGCCATCGGCATGAAGGCCAGTCAGGCGGTACTGGCAACGGCCACGCTCAAAATGGTGTATTTTATGTGTCACCCGCACAAGAGCCAGTCTAGGGGCACTGGCAACGATCTCGCTTGAAAATCCTTACACATGCCGAGTGCAAAAGTGCCAGAAAGGCGACGCTGGGCACAGGTGCCATCACGATTTCGATTTCACTTGCCCCAATAAGTCTTCGCAAGCTGAGTTTCATGTCTGATGAAGGAGACGACATTGGCATGGGTGCCAGTCGTCGAATTTAACTCGATTTCGATTTCACTTGCCTCAACCGGTCTTTGCAAGTGGAGTCTAGTGTCCAATTTAACTCGATTTCAATTTCACTTCCCTCAACAGGTCTTCGCAAGTGGAGTTTAGTGTCCAATGCAGGAAGGAAGGTACGCATAAATGGACTGGTTGAGGCCTTAGATTTAGGTCTCACTTGGCTTGCCGAGTATTCTCCCACACAGCATATTTCCAAAGGTCTCGGTCAGAAGTCATTGCCTCGGTGAGGCCCAATGCTCGAAGGTCGTGCCTCACCACCTCATCCCAGGTCTTCCTGGGCCTACCTCTTCCACAGGTTCCCTCAACTGCTAGGGTGTGGCACTTTTTCACACAGCTATCCTCATCCATTCTCGCTACATGACCATACCATCGCAATCGTCTCTCTTGCACACCACAACTGATGCTTCGTAAGTTCAACTTTTCTCTCAAAGTACTTACACTCTGTTTAGTATGCACACTGACATTACACATCCATCGGAGCATACTGGCTTCATTCCTTGTGAGCCTACGCATGTCCTCAGCAGTTACAGCCCATGTTTCACTGCCATGAAGCATGGCTGTTCGTACACATGCGTCATACAGTCTGCTTTTTACTCTGAGTGAGAGACCCATTGTCACCAGCAGAAGTAAGAGCTCTCTGAACTTTGCCCAGGCTATTCTTATTCTAGCAGCTACACTTTCAGCGCACCCTCCCCCACTACTAACTTGGTCACCTAGATAGCGGAAGCTATCAACTATGTCTAGTTTTTCTCCCTGGAATGAGATAGAAGTTGTTTCCTGTTTGTTTACAGTGTTTATTGCACCTGAACATCTGCCACATACAAAAACTAACTTCCTAGTTAACCTGCCTTTGATATTGCTACACCCCTTATGTGTCCATAGCTTGCACTGGGAGCATCTTATAGAGTTTCTACCCATGCCTTTTCTACAGATCGAGCAGGGCCATCTACCTCAAGGGGTTTGTGTGTTGTCTACCTTCCTACTTATTAGGACTTTGGTTTTTGCTAGGCTGACTCTAAGGCCCTTCGATTCTAGTCCTTGCTTCCACACCAGAAACTTCTCCTCTAGTTCTAATAGTGACTCAGCAATTAGTGCAAGGTCATCAGCATAGAGGAGCTCTCAGGGGCATCCTGTCTTGAATTCCTCTGTTATCGCCTGGAGGACTATGATAAATAGGAAGGGGCTGAGGACTGAACGTTGGTGGACCCCTACCTCTACCCGGAATTCTTCACTGTTCTCGTTGTCAACCCTCACCTTACTGATAGCGTCTCTGTACATGGCTCGCACAACTCTCACTAACCATTCTTCTATCCCTAGTTTCTTCATTGACCAACAGATAAGGGATCGGGGGACCCTGTCAAAGGCTTTCTCATGTCAACAAAGCCGGGTACAGAGGTTTATCTTTGGCTAGGTATTTCTCCTGCAGCTGCCTTACCAGAAATATAGCATCAGTGGTGCTTTTCCCTGGCACAAACCCAAACTGCATCTCATCTAAACTGACTCTCTCCCTAATCAGTTGGGCTATGACCCTTTCCGTGACTTTCATTACCTAATCTAACAACTTGATACCTCTGTAATTATTTGTATCTAAAGCATCACCTTTACCCTTGTAGCAGTTGACTATGGTGCTGCTACACCAGTCATTGGGTATGACTCCTTCATGTATCACCTGGTTAACAATACAGGTGACTAGGCTATAGCCGACACAGCCAGATATTTTGAGCATCTCTGCAGTGATTCCTGAAGGGCCAGGGGCTTTCCCTGTCTTCATACACTTAATAGCTTTATCTTTCATGGTACTGTCAACTCAAATCGCTGGTCCCTCTGTTGGATCGACATTTGGCAGACTCTCTTTCTCCCATTTGTTCTCTCTCTCTATATATATATATACTGTATATCAGTGGCGTGCGGTGACTTCCGGGGTTGGGCATGCAATGTATTTTCCCCACCCCCACCCCGGCAATTTTTCAGTAACAATATTTTCGTATTCCTACAATTTACATATGGGAGATTTTGAATATGCAATTACCCCCGTATGACCTAGAATAAGCAGGGAATAAAAAATGGCTCTGTAGAGATGAGCCTGAAATAAGTATATTGTTTGTATTTTTCTCTCTCTTCGAAACGTCAGTACTTTCCCATCTTCACTCTCCCTTAAAAAGTCTAAAAATCATACGTGAAATGTAATAAAGATGAAATTGGATTCTGTTAATATTTTTGCATATTCAGAATCTTTGTTAAAGGTAGGAATCTCAAAAACATTTTTCACAAAATTCGTTTTTCGAAGGGGTGCAATTCTGCATTAGCCCCTATACCTATTGGTTGAGCTGAATCAAATTGAAATGATTTAATTAAGAGAACACATTTAGTTACATTATATGGCCATGCTTTAAAATCGTTACGCCCTGGAAGACAAGTCAGGTGTTTTATCATGCTACTTGTCAATTCCGGGAAAATTATTGATACTCAAGCAGACTGTTATGAGACTTACTGAACTCCGTATATTAAAAGACTATGTCTCAGGCACACACATTGAAAATACACGCATATACATGAATACACACAATGAAAGACAGTGAAAATTCAACATTGTAAAAAGCCCCTCAAACCTGTTGTGACAGTAGTCAACATCTCTGAGATTGAAACAAAACATTTACGGCCGTAAATACACTACATCCAGCAGCACAGAAAGGAAAGCCTATGTAGGTTAGGCGTGACGAAGAATTCAAACCATTTCTCCTGCCAAACAATACCGATGTAAGATGGTCGAACCTTACAGTATAACAAACACTAACCAAAACCTGTAATATGTGCCCTTTAATATATTAAATTTTTTTTTAAGGTTCTAAAATGTTATTTACCTCATTTAAAAATTAATTCAGTTCTTCAATCTTTCTGGGCAAATATATCTATCACATTTTCATAGAAATCTTCTCTTTTCATCAATTGTAATAAATCTTTTTCAATTGACATTAGTGCTAACCCAGACAGTCTTCTTTCTCCTGTCGCATTTCTTTGGTATGTATTGATTCTACTTAATGCAGAAAAGGATCGCTCTACAGAAGCAGTGGTAGACAGAATTGTCAAAATCAACTTGCACAGATTGAAGAGTTCTGGCATAGCTTCACCTAGCTCACTGCTGTAAATGTAACTCATTAAATGACTTAACATCGCTTTTTAAAATCTTTCATTGAATACATCACATTGAGCTCACTTTGTAATAGAATTACATCAAAAAATCTGCCATAAGTGATTTTTAAAGAATCTATAGAACCCACAGAAATTGTTTGCAATATTCATCAACTTTGTTGAAATTCAAAAGTTCCATGAATTTAAACTCTTCTAAGGATGAATATCGTGCTTTTATTTGATCAACTACTGTACTGATCATTTTGTTATAAAGCATTCTAATAATGTCGTTGAGGCTCAATAGATATATTTTTGGATCTCTGAATTCTGATTCCTGCATCGACTCCATATTTTTCCCCTAACATATCACAAAAGATTGAAAAATTATCGAGTTTGCTTTCGAGTACAGTTCTAGTTTTATCTATTTGCACTTTACAATACACTATGTCATGACTTTTACTCTGGAGGATGTTAAATAAGACGTCAGTAAAAGAAAAAATGTCACTGAATACTTCTAACAAAATAAGAAATCACTGGTTTCACAGACCAGTGAAGATAGAAGCTGTATCTAGATGACTTTCCATTTTTTTGTCATATTTAATGATTAAATATATGAGTTCTTTGGTCACCCACTGTTTATAATTAGTTGTTTTCCATCAAAGTCTCTTTTCGAAAAACTATTTCTCAAAATATCGTTTATAACACACATTTCAATCATTTCGAAAAAAAAAGTAACACACATGTAGGCAGCTGCGTAAATTGTAAGTAAATTTTAAAAAAAAACAAAAAAAAACGGAAAAATAACGTTAGTCAAATTAAATATTTTGTTTTCAGAACACTCCAAAAATATAATAGTGCAAACAGATGTTTTGGATAAAAGGTTCAAATTTACCACCAGGCTGTTCCAAGAATTATGGCTAATTATAGCAGCTCTTGAGAACTGCTCTAGTTCCTGTGAAACAGTAGAACCAGCTTTGCAACAATTTTACACTAACAAAGAGATACAGAGGTGGGGTCATGCTATTATCACAAAGCATGACTTCCTCAGATGAGTCACTGACAGAGAGAGGAAGGGGGTACAAAATATATATGCTATAGGTCTTAGCATATCTTTTGACAGGTCACTAAGAGAGAGAGAGAAAGAGAGAGAGAGAGAGAGAGAGAGAGAGAAAGAGAAAGAGAGAGAGAAAGAGAGAGAGATAGAGAGAGAGAATGAGAGAGAGAGAGAGAGAGTGAGAGAGAGAGAGAGAAGGACAAACTAACAGTGATAAATAGTCTAGTATGCACACTGACATTACTCATCCATCGGAGCATACTGGCTTCATTCCTTGCGAACTTACGCATGTCCTCAGCAGTCACAGCCCATGTTTCACTGCCATGTAGCATGGCTCTTCGTACACATGCGTCATACAGTCTTCCTTTTACTCTGAGTGAGAGGCCCTTTGTCGCCAGCAGAGGTAAGAGCTCTCTGAACTTTGCCCAGGCTATTCTTATTCTAGCAGCTACACTTTCAGCGCACCCACCCCCACTACTAACTTGGTCACCCAGATAGCGGAAGCTATCAACTATGTCTAGTTTTTCTCCCTGGAATAAGAGAGAAGTTGTTTTCTGCATATTTACAGTGTTTATTGCACCTGAACATCTGCCACATACAAAAACTAACTTCCTAGTTAACCTGCCTTTGATATCGCTGCACCTCTTATGTGTCCATAGCTTGCACTGGGTACAACTTATAGAGTCTCTACCTACACCTTTTCTACAGATCGAGGAGAGCCATCTACCTGAAGGGGTTTGTGTTTTATCTACCTTCCTACTTATTAGGACTTTGGTTTTAGCCAGGTTGACTCTAAGGTCCTTCGATTCTAATCCTTGCTTCCACACCTGAAACTTCTCTAGTTCTTATAGTGACTCAGCAATGAGTGCAAGGTCATCAGCATAGAGGAGCTTCCAGGGGCATCCTGTCTTGAATTCCTCTGTTATTGCCTGGAGGACTATGATAAATAGGAAGGGGCTGAGGACTGAACCTTGGTGGACCCCTACCTCTACCCGGAATTCATCACTGTACTCATTGCCAACCCTCACCTTACTGACAGCATCTCTGTACATGGCTCGCACAGCTCTCACTAACCATTCTTCTATCCCAAGTTTCCTCATTGACCACCAGATAAAGGATCGGGGGACTCTGTCAAAGGCTTTCTCATGTCAACGAAAGCCAGGTACAGAGGTTTATCCTTGGCTAGGTATTTTTCCTGCAGCTGCCTTACCAGAAATATAGCATCAGTGGTGTTTTTCCCTGGCACGAACCCAAACTGCATCTCATCTAAACTGACTTGCTCCTTAATAAGTTGGGCTATGACCCTCTCTGTGACTTTCATTACCTGATCTAACAGCTTGATACCTCTGTGATTATTTGTATCTAAAGCGTCACCTTTACCTTTGTAGCAGTTAACTATGGTGTTGCTACACCAGTCATTGGGTATGACTCCTTTGTGTATCACTTGGTTAGCAATATGGGTGACTAGACTATAGCCGACACTGCCAGATATTTTGAGCATCTCTGCAGTGATTCCTGATGGGCCGGGGGCTTTCCCTGTCTTCATACTCTTAATTGCTTTATCTACTATGGTACTGTCAACTCGGATAGCTGGTTCCTCTGTTGGGTTGACATTCAGCAGACTCTAACATACTTAGTGACTTCATTTTCTTTTCTATAGGGATAGCGTAATTTAGAGCTAGTAGATCATCTAATCACCCCCACCCCCCAAATATTTTAAAATCTATTGTAATAAAAACATTTCCTAAAGAATAACTAAACTGTCCTCAAATTATGACATCTTTAACTCCAATTCTCATTACTTCAATGAAGCTTTATCTAGAGCGGGCTATGACCAAGAAATCTCTTTCTTTAATCCTAGTAAATCTATTAAATGTGATAGTAGCAATAATGAAAATGATACCAATAATAATAATCTAATTATCTTAAATAATGATACCAATAATAATAATTTAATTATCTTAAATAATGGTAAGAAAAGACCTAATAATAATAGTCTCTCCTGCTTAAGCAATAAGAATAAAAATGAAATACAACCTGATAAATGTCTACATAATCATATTAACACTAATAAAATACCTAAGTTAAGAAATTATAATAATGGCCATAAGAGTTAACTTTACATAACAAGATAGATCCCAATAAGAAAACTACAAATGATAGTAGAAGCAACAATATAACCCCAAATACTAATGAAAACCACAAATCCCTATTACATCACAAATTTAAAAGAAAAAAATTCTATATGGTTTAACATCTCTTACAACTAACTATGCAGTATCTACGAACATCTATAACAAATTTATGGATATCTTACAAAAAAATTTCAACCCTAACCATAGATATTATAAAATCTTTTCTCAACACACAATCTGTATCTCATACTCTACTCTCCCCAATATAGGATCTATCATCAATAAGTTGAATAAAAAGGACATTGAATTAGCTAGGACCCTTGAAAATAAAAATTGTCTTATTATTGATAACAATACAAATAACTACCAGACAATTAATAACATCAATGCAACCAATAATCCTGTACATGTTAATGAACATAATAATACTTCAACTGTTAACATAGTTGATGAGATAAATCTTCCTAGCTCAAACGATATCAATTGCATATCCAGTAATACAACCAACAATATTGATATAACCAATTTAGATATTTGTATTAACAATCAACATAGTAATATATATATAGCTAATAATCCCCTTGATTGCAATTGTAGAATTAAGGCTCGCTGCCTGGTATCTGGCCGTTGTTTAGCCCGTAATGTGGTCTATAAATGTACAGTAGCTACTCCAACAAATAATTACATTTATGTTGGTTGCACAATCAATCTTAAACAGCGATTATACAATCATTTTCCCTCGTTTAGACTTAAACATAAGGTCAATAGCATATCATTATCTAATAAAATTTGGGAATTGAAGGAAAATGGTATCGATTTTAACCTTAACTGGGAAATCATCAGGAGAGCACAACCCTATAGAAATAGTAGATATGGCTGCGGACTGTGCTCTATGGAAATTTATGAAATTTTAAAACTTAAAGATAATCCTAATCTAATTAACAATAGATCTGACCTTAGGGTTCTATGTGTACATTGTTACTCTCGCACCTTTAAATATTTTTGAAAATAAATCTTGCTAGTAATATATTATTTTAATCCCTTTCGTTTCCCAGACTATTAACTACTTTATTTAAGTTATAGCTTTAAAGTATAAAATTTGGAATATATTTTAACCTTTCCCAACCCACTGATAATATTCCTACATTTCTCTTGCTAATTCTAAGTCTCTTTTACCATATTATCAATTCTGAAACCATAGCTTTAATACTCTTAGTTTAGTCCTGATTTTCTAATTTATTCCTCCCCTTTTTTTCATTCTCCTTCTCCCCCCCCTTTCACTTTGATTTCTTTTTGGCCATTGATATTATAGATTTTCTTATAAATGATATCTCTCTTCTACTACCCCACATTAATATATATCTTATTTTAACTATAAATGTTTGTCTTGTTCTAATTTAACTATTAATGTTCTCTATGGTTTTAAATTTAGTACTTTAGTGTTTTGTTGTATTATCTTAATATATATAGCTGAAGTTGTGTGTCTGTGTGAAGCCTTTTTAAAAGTTTATAGAAATCGTTAAAATTTTTACATCAATAGAATTTTCTCGATCTGAATTTTCCAGTGCAGTAATTAGATTTTTTAAATTCCATTTACTTTGTGTGATTTAAGGGAGATTTGGCTGTTGTTTCTAGCAACTTTTATATTTCTTCCCTTCTACCTGGAACAGCGTTCTTACACACGCGCTCAACAGAGAGAGAAAGTGATACATACAACGTCATAGATTAAACTTTCTTCTCAGTATTCTTTAGCTATTTTTCATAACATTGATAGGTAAACACACACAACCACACATACGTAATCTGTGACAACAACATACACTTCACAGAATTGATCAAGGATACCCCCATTGAATCCAACCAGATGGTGAGTCTAGATGTGATAAGTCTATTCACCAAAGTCCCAACTGGTGAAGCACTATCGGTGATTCAAGAAAAACTAGTGACAGACACCCATCTAAAAGAACGCACTAGTATACCAATAACAAACTTGATGGAAATGTTGACTTTCTGTGTAGAAACTACCTACTTCAGTATGGACACTGATATATATCGACAAGAAGATGGTTTAGCTATGGGTTCGCCATTATCACCGATAATAGCCAATATATACATGGAATACTTCGAGAATTTGGCTTTAGGATCAACACCACTAAAACCAACCCTATGGCTGCGATACGTTGATGACACCTTTATTCTCTGGCCCCACCAGCAAGATGTCCAAATGCTGCTAGATCATGTGAACTCAATAAATCCATCCATACAGTTCACCATGGAAAAGGAACAGAACAATCAGCTGGCATTCCTGGACGTATTAATAACACGCACCGAGTATGGATTCAGGACATCCGTATATCGCAAGCCAACCTTCACTGGACGATACCTTAACTTCAATTCCCACCATCCATACAGTGTAAAGAGAGGAATTGCTCAGTGCCTAAAACACCGGGCAAAGAATATAAGTAGCGATCGTGATACCCACCACGAGGAAATGATCAAGCTCAGTAACAATCTATTAAGAAACAACTACCCCAAGAACATACTATCTACTCCAATTATGAAGAAAAGAGAGGATGAAACCAATAAACTGTCTACAGTCTGTCTACCCTATGTGAAAGGCCTCTCCGAAAAGATACAAAAGATATGCGGCCCATATGACATCAGGGCAGTATTCAAGAGCAATACAACACTTCGCAAATATCTCCTTCGGGTAAAACCACCAACAGAAGAGAATATGACCAAAAACTGCGTGTACTCCATCCCATGCAGCTGTGGTAGGTTATACAAAGGCGAAACATGTCGCCCCCTCAAAATAAGGGTAGAAGAACATCGCAAAGCTGTGACACGAGGAGATATCGATAAATCGGGTATAGCTGATCATGTATGGAAAAATGGAAACCACCTCCCCCTGTGGGATGAAGTTAAAATAATAGACAGGGAACAACACTGGAAAATACGAAAACTAAAAGAAGCAGCACATATGCTAGGACACAACAACCTCCTAAGCAGACCGAGTGCAGATATGAATAGCATATGGGAACCGGTATTTAGGAAGGATAGAAAAATAATAGATTTATAAGCCTTAAAATTCACCCCATAATTGCCCACGGGCATATGGCGTAGTGGTTAAGAGCGCGGGCTACTAACCCCAAGGTTCCGAGTTCGATTCACGGCAGCGACCTGATTAATAATAATAATAATAATATAATAATAATAATAATAATAGTAACATCGATAGGAATGAGAACCCAGGTTCGAAATTTCCCCAAGACACCTGACGAAGGCTGGAGGGTATATCAGCCGAAACGTTGTGTTAACAACAAACAAGATGAGGACGAATATCCGTCAAATGTAGATAATGTAAATAATGTAAATAATTCCTCATCTCTTAAATATAGAACTGTAATATACCACGATTTTCACTAGTGTGTTAGAGTTACGGTTTTAGGGTCAGGGTTAGGGTTTTAGGGTTAGTGTTAGGGTTAGTGTTAGGAGTAGGTTTAGGATTAAGGTTGGGTAATCTGAAAAATTACAGATATGTGAAAACTATCGACCCTGCCATCTATTATAACTTTTGTTGTTCTGTTTAATATATACATAGATTATGCCTCCAAACAAGAGAGTTTGCTGGGGAAAGACAGCAACCAGTTTAAAATGACAGCAACAGACTGCAGCAATTCACCACATTCCTGAAGCTACTTTGAACATAATGCAAAATGGTGCATCAACATCATCTGCCAAATCTGATAGAATTCTGGCAAAACTGTGTACCAACAGATCGCCAGCAATTGCTTCATCACAAATTGCCATCCTAAGTTCTGCAAAAAGGGATTACCCTGCTATGTATAATCAGGGCAGCGCAAAAAGTTGTTTTGCACAAGCATTTCTATAGCCAATTAGACGGATGAAATTTACGTACGCTTAATAATGTTACACAAAACAGCCTTCAGACTTTCCCTATTAATTTCATCGTCTTTTGAATTATGAACATATTTACATCATAAGAGTTTTTTCATTGTAAGGCTTTCTTTTTTTAGTTGATTTTCACCTAGCAAGACTTATCGTAGATGGCGTAATAAGTCACATCGGGATACGGTTGGGTTATACTGCTGGTTGTAAATATACTGACGAATAGATACATCCTTAATAAGTCTCCAATATCTTGACCTAAATTCCCTTACCTTAAATTTCCTCTAGTCACTCCTTAGGGTATTGTCCTTCCATTTTCATTTCTATATATATATATATATATTTTCCTTTTTTTCTTATCTCTTTTTTTTTTCTCTCTTGCTTCATTTACCCCTAACCTGCTGTCTCTTACTACTTAATCTACCTTCCTCTAAATTGAAATTACTGCTATCTTACCTCCCCCACCCCAATTAGAATAAATAGAAATTAAATTCTTGTTTGATTCACTAGACTGTTGATTAACAGCCCAGTAAAGATGGTATTTTCTTCATCTCCTACTCTTGTTTTTGCACACATCAACAAAATGACTTTGTAAAATGAACTTCCATTATGCAGCTGAGGAGTACATTTTCATAGCACATCTTATGTGGTGTTCTCACTACACAAATAAATGAAGTTTGTACGAAACGTACGTACTGCTATAACCTAATGAATTTTTGTTGCTTTTCTTCAAATTTTATTCACCATATCTCTTGATTTTGTTCTTTGGTTTTTACCCTATCAAATTTTGATTTTATTAGAGGGAAAAATGTTAATTTGTGTAGTTTTCTGGATTTTATTCGTAACTGAGTTATTTTGACTGAAAAAATGACGCTGTGACCTAAGTTATGGTATTTAGAATATTAATTGTGATTCTTTCATTCAAGAAATTTGGAATTGTGTAAATGTATGAATTTTCAACATACACACACACACAGAAAAATCTGCCTTTTATAGATAAGATATATACTAGCAGAGATACCCGGCGTTGCCAGTATTACATGCAATTGAAGAATGCGACTTTTCTGTTATATTTTCTTTAAGGAACTGGAATTTCATCAAAATTGCACATGAGAGTTCTTTCCCTCTTTACACACCATAAAAATTCTAATCATGACAAAGGCATCCCATACTATTGATCTTTATGCGCATATTCCAAAATTCCAGTCTTCTGGAACCTGTAAAAAGGATTTTGCTCCTGAAAAATGGAGCTCATGGAGCTCTAAAATGTGGGAATGAAGGCCCCCTATTGGGGGTGGGGTGTGTTAATGTCAACCAGAGAAGTTGAATTGTTGGGAATGTTTTTAACTTGGGTCTTATAGTATACCTATATATATATGTAAGAGTATAGTTTCACTTTAATAGTTTCAGTATGAAATTGAAAGTATTAAAGTGAATGTATCTGACATTACAGTAGCGACATCTTATTGTTTCACTTTGGACATGTAATGCTGAAATAGTGGAATAGTTTCAGTATTAAAGTGAAAGTATCTGACATTACAGTAGAATGATGTTATTGTTTCACTTTTGACACGTAGTACTGAAATAGTAGAGGAGATATGATATTGGTGTGGGCTCGAACAATGCTAGAAGTTAAAAGTTTTTTTGGCCCAAGACACTACATGGACCCTAATTAAGGCATGTGTAAATTTAGAATGAAATTGGTTGTGTAGTTCTCAAGATTTAGGGATTCACACAGATACACATTCTCATCTGTATATACATAGATATATATACACACACACACACACACCCAAACACACATATATATATGTATATCAATATAAATACATGAAAGACAATGAAGTTTGGTAAAAGAAGTTGATCATGTACATGCTTTCTTGCTGTTGTCATTATAACACCTCGTTGTAAACAATATTCCTTGTTTTTCCTTGAGGAGCATATGCAAATAGGTTTGTTTTGCTTCCCACTCTTGAGCAGCCAACATACAGTTGTCCATGTGAGAAGCAGGGCTCTTCCAAGAGAAGAGCAGCTACAGAGAGGGCTTGACCCTGAGATTTGTTAATGGACATGGCCAAAGTGACACGAAGGGGCAATTGCAGTCTTCTGAATGTAAAAGGAATGTCTGCTCCTGATGGAGTAAGAGGAATTCTTGGAATAAAGACGTCATTACCTTTTCCACATCCAGAAAGAATAGTAGCCTCAATGACGTGTGACATCATCTTCTTTATCACGAGTCGTGTTCCATTGCAAAGTCTTGGTGGTTCCAGAGTGCGGAGTAGCATAACAGGCATTCCAACTTTAAGTGATAATATGTTGGGAGGTAGTCCAGGAGGCTCCAACGAATTGAGAAATTCAGGAGGATAGTTCACCACTTCATTTGAAGATTGCCGGGAAGAGAATGCATCAGCTGTTGATTAATTTTTGTAACAGCTACGTTTTTTTGGAGCTAATATTGCTCTTTCACACAGCCAATTGTGATTTAGGTAGTTTTCTTTAAAGTTGGGAAAGACTTTGTGTTTGAGGTCATCTACAGAATTAACAACAGAGCAAAATGGTCATACTTCCATTTCTCCTGCAGCAACAAGAGGCACCTTGCCATCACTAATTGTCAAAATGTCCTGTGCAAACTTTTTGGACATTTGGT
>NC_142928.1:113937657-113942657 GCF_046866305.1 Octopus bimaculoides | reverse complement strand
ATACATCCGTGACGACCTCACACCCCAACTCTTACTGTCATACTCAAATTCGGTATGTGACACCCTAATTGTATACATAAGACAACATAATATAGTCATATGCTCCGAACCACATAGGCAAATTTGAAGATTGCCTCACTAGAATTAAAGAAATCCTCATGAAACTGGAACACCATGTGACCATATTTCTTATGGGTGATTTCAACTTCCCCAACGTCAAATGGCCCGAAGGTCTCATACTCTCAAGAATGACTTATCACAAACAAGCACAGGTGAAATGCCTGTTCAACCTCACCAATGCCCTATTCATGGAGCAAGCTGTTCTCAGACCAACTAGAGCGAATAACATTCTAGATCTCTGCTTCACGAACAATATGGACATCATTCATGATGTGAAAGTGATGCCGACATTAGTTTCGGATCACAACATAATAGAGCTGTCTATGTTTGGGCCGAAAGAAACCAGAGACATACAGCCTAAAGGAAGCACCCAAAATCTCTCCAATCTGAACTTCCACAAAGCAGACTGGAAATCGATCCAGAAAGAGATCCTCAGAGAGGATTGGCCAAAATGTCTCTCCACACCAGACATTGACATGAAACTAGAATGTTTCATGTCTACTGTGCAAGCCATATGCCAGAAATATGTCCCAGAGCACAAGGCCAAAACAAATAGGAACAAAATTCCAAGGGAGAGGAAGATCCTCATGAGACGACGGACGAAAGTTGCAAATCGACTCATCCAGCATCCCAAGAATAGCCAAAGGTCCCGCCTAAAAACGACACTGATGGAGATTGAAAAAAGGCTGCAACAATCCTATGTGAGGGAGAGAGCAGACAAAGAAGCCTGGGTTATAAAAACTATAGGCCTATCTCTCTGACTTCACACATCAGCAAAGTCATGGAAAGGATAGTCAGAGGAAAACTAATCGTATTCCTTGAAGAAAATAAATTGCTGGGTGATACCCAACATGGCTTTCGACCAGGTAGGAGCTGCCTGACTCAGCTCTTACAACATTATGACTGGGTGTTGAGGCAGTTACTCAACAACTCAAATGTGGACGTAATATACCTTGATTTTGCAAAAGCTTTTGACAAAGTGGATCATGGTGTGATATGCCACAAACTGTGTGATCTTGGTATAGCTGGAAAACTTGGAGAGTGGTTACATGACTTTCTGAAAGATAGAAGTCAGGCAGTAGTGGCTAATGAAGCCACCTCTATGAAAACACAAATAATGAGCGGTGTTCCACAGGGCACTGTCTTGGGACCATTGCTTTTTATAGTCGCTCTCTCAGATATGCCTTCAAGTGCCCGGATAGCCACTCTTGCAAGCTACGCAGACAATACGAAAGTCTCGCAGAAAATACAGAACTCCAGTGATGTTGCACATCTGCAGCAGGAGTTGGACTCAGTTTACAGATGGGCTGAGGATAATAATATGCAGTTTAATGCTGAAAAATTCCAAGCCCTGCGCTACCAACGTCCAAAACTGAATATGAAACTTACAGAGTACACTGGTCCACAGGGAATTTCAATCCCAGAGCCTAAATCAGTGAGAGACCTTGGTATCGACATGAGTGATGATACCTCTTTCCAAGTACACATTACCAGGATGGCGACAAAGTGCAGGCAACTGGCTGGATGGATCCTGAGAACATTCAGAACCAGAGATAAGGAAATCATGATGATCCTCTGGAGGACATTCGTCCTCAGCTGCCTGGATTACTGCTCACAGCTGTGGTCACCCACCAATGTGAAATTAACAGCAGACCTTGAAGCAATCCAGAAAAGATTCACAAAGAAGATTGTCTCTTTGCAACTGCTCAGCTACTGGGAAGGCTGAAACAGCTAAGACTCTACTCCCTGGAGAGAAGGCGGGAGAGATATGCAATAATATACATCTGGAAGATCCTGGAAGGAATTGTGCCAAATTTTGGCATTGAAAGCTATACCAATGCCAGAACAGGACGACACTGCATAGTGCCAAAGATCCCAGCAATGCCATCGTGCTTCAGGACCAGTTACTGCAACAGTTTGGGTTTCAGGGGCCCACAGCTTTTTAATATTCTCCCAAACCTGAGGAACCTGCACAAAGTAGATGTAGGGGTTTTTAAATCAAAGCTGGACCTCTTCCTGTCGAGAGTCCCAGATGAACCTACTTCAAGGCAAGAGGTGCAAATGAGGGTTGCTAAATCAAACTCCATTCTTCACCAAGTGCCACATATTCTAGGAGGCTCCCTGTAATAACAGTGTAGCAACACGGCGGTGCATCAGCATGGCCACAGCTCTAAGCTGAAACTATAAAAGATGAAAAAAAAATATATAGAGTATATATATATATATATATATATATATATATATATACTATATATATGTATATAGTATATAAAAAATGAAGATAATTTAATCATACCAGCAGACAAAACAGGTAACTGGTATAAATTAGACTACAATACATATAAATCGCTAATAGTTAAGGAGCTCCATAAAAAATATAAGGTTATTTCATCAGATAACCTAATAGAAATCAACAGCAGAATCAAGGAAATTATGACCAAGCTAAATTTACTAGAAAGGACGGAGCCTCTCATCCCCCAGGAACCATGGATTACCATTAAGGACCATAAGACAGGATTCCCAGAGAACTTACAAGTAAGACTATCCTAGATGGAGTAATTCCACGAATTAAACCTCACATCCCACTTAGCATATGGGTCAATACTGAGGACGTTTTGAAATGGTTCAACTCTATCCAGCGTAAGAGAGACTTTTCTTTTATACAATTCGATATATCTAATTACTATGCAAGTATTTCCCCTATCCTATTAAATAAGTCCCTGATAGAATCTTTTTTAAATCCTTTAACTTAAAACTTGAATTTATGACTAACTCTAAGATTGTTAATTTTCTAGATGCTACACTAGACTTAGGTGAAGGACTCCACCACCCGTACAGGAAACCAGAAGAAACCACTAGTTACATTAACACGCTTTCCAATCACCCCCCCCCCCCCCCATCTATAATTAACACAACCATCCAGGCTGTTTTGGACAGACTAACTAAACTATCCTCGAATGAAAACATTTTCAAGGAACATGCCCATCATTACAATCAAGCCCTCTATAACACTGGGTACTCCCAGAGAATATCATATGTTAATAAGTTTAATCATAAACCGCCTAAAGCACCAACCATGAACATAAACCCACCATGTAATCGAATTAGGAAATATAGAATTAACCCCATGGATGGTGCTATAGAAAATAAGTTGAACATAAACAAAAGAACAGATATAACCAGTACGAATAATAATGGATGCAGTCTCCTTCTGCTGAGTACTATTGTCAAAGAAATCAGCTGGGTTCTTTATCTGCATGTGACTCAGAGGAGAGGTGAAGACACTCTTGAATTGTGTACTGAGCACTTCACTTATCCATGTGGGATCTGCAGTCAGTGAGCCATTAGGCAGGAATAGGGGTCCTATCTTATACTGCACCGTAGCAGTCTCCTTTGCAAATCTATAGAAAGCCTTGGGGTTTGTTTTTATGCTTCCTACTGCTCTATTCTCCTTCTCTGCTCTCTCCTTTTCATGGGAGAGTTTAATTTTGTTTTCTATTTCTAACAGTGTTAGTTTTAATTTAGCCCTTTTCCTATCCTCCAGTTCTCTATTTAACTGGTTTGAGACCTTTGTTCTGTGTCTCATAAGGATTTTCCTGTCTCTAGGAATTCTATTGGCATGTTTGCTGGTCTTTCTATATGGCACGTATTTGGTGCATATGTCTTGTATGGTTGACATAAAATGACTTAGTTTGAGGTCATTGTCTTGTATAGAAAGCCTGTCATGCCAGTTTTGATTTCGAATCTCTCTGCGAATTGACTTCCAGTCCGCCCCGTGGAAATTCAGGTTGGATATTGCTTGAGTCCTCCTGGTGGGGTGGGTGTCAGTGGGTTGTCTAGGACCATACATAGTTAATTCTATAATGTTATGATCTGAGAGAGATGTGGGCGTTATTTTCACGTTATGGATTAGGCTCACATTGTTTGTGAAGCAGAGATCCAAAATATTGCTTCCCCTGGTTGGTTGGAGTATCACTTGTTCCATGAACAGCATGTTGGATAGTTCTAGCAATGATTTTGCCTGGCTTTGTTCATGCAGTGACATCCCAGAGAGGATGTGACCTTCAGGCCATTTAACATTTGGGAGGTTAAAGTCGCCTAGGAAAAGTATATTGATGTGTTGGTCCAGATTTGTCAGGACCTCTTCTATGCGTCTGAGGCTGTCCTCAAATTTACCTTCCTGCTTTGCGGTATTTGGTGGACGGTATGTTGAGCATACAACTACATCAATTTGTTTTATGTGTACTATTAAAGTATCACATACAGAGTTTGAGTGTGATAGTAGTAGTAGGGGTGTGACATCTTCTCGGATGTACATTGCAACTCCCCCATGACTTCTATCCCTTCTGTCTGTTCGGAGTACGGCATACTCTGGTATATTTATCTCCGCATCTGCTATATTAGGTGTTAGATGCGTTTCGGTAAGCACCATGCATATTGCTTGATTGCATGTTACTAGGTCTTTCAAGTATAGGAACTTGTCATTGCCGCCTGTTCGTAATAGGCCCCGGATATTCAGTAGGAATATGGGTGTGATATCTGTGCAGGGGTTCCTGGTGTTAGCGGTGGCCATCCCTGATCCATCATCTGTGGTGGTCTTGGACAATGGTGCGTGTGGCGTTGACTCTGTACCCTCTGCATCCACGTTAACTGCTGTACCATTTTCTGGGCCACGCTTAAAAAAGCTTGCTGCTCAGCTACTGCAGTTCGTACAGCCTCTGCATATAGCCTTTTTTGGGGAGCAGAAGGAATATACGGACTTCTCTCTTTGTGAGTCCTGTTGGTATTTGGTGGATTATGTGTACGTAGATTTAAGCTTTCTGGTCTCCCTTTTCTGCGCTCCCGCTTATTTTGTTGTAAGTGGTTATCTACCTTGTTTA
>NC_142928.1:113903410-113934657 GCF_046866305.1 Octopus bimaculoides | reverse complement strand
TATATATATATATGCATATATATATAAATGGATGTGTGTATTTTTCCTTGTTTACAATTAAAACAGAAGAAATAAGTAAATAGTTACCAGGGCAGCAAAAAATCACACAAGTAACAAGGACATAACACCCTGTTTGTAAAGGTAGAAACTCCAGGTTGATGTGAAATATTTTCTATAATATATATAAATAAGTAAATGGAGTTAAATGCAGGTGTTAGTCAAATACTTTTACTTCCAACATATGTTTCGAAGACAACATTAGTATTACTCCAAAAGGAATAAAATGGTGTAAGACAATGTAATCTCCTCATCAGGGAAAGAAAGAGACCAATCACATTAATAAGACATTGTAACAGAATGTGATGTATGTGTATAATGATGAATGGAACGCTATTAAGTTTTCATTAAAAACCGTTAGTAGATATGACATCAAAGGTAGCCTATAGAAAAAGAAAGGTATAAGCATAAAACTAATAAAGGAGAAATATAGAGCGATATGTGAATTAAAATAAAAGCTTAAGGGCTTAGAAATAGATACATCTACTGGAAGTGAAATGTAAGGAGAAACACAATGTTCAAATTATATAGAATGTTAGAAATCACTTATATGAACTAAAGGTATGTTTCCGTCAATGTTTACATCTGTAAGTACACTCTATAAACGTGTTTACAAGGGGATTCTTAGAAAATAGAATATAAAAGAACTTACTATTACAGAGTTGGCAGAATCCTTTGCCTCTATTGTATAGGAATGAAAGAGAGAGAATCAACCAATCTAAATTAAATTGTTTATTGTGGTCTTTTAGATACCAAATTAATTTACTAAGCCCTGTATTGTTATGTTTATTCCTATCCCTAAATGTAGAGCAATGATTAGAAATTCTTTTAGATAACTGATAAGAAAAACTGCCTATATAAAAAAGACATTGATATCATAAGTAATTTTACACTGGTATATACAGTTTTTAGTCTTAGAATTACTAGATATAAACTTAATTCTGTTGGAATTGACTTCAGAGACAATAACCTTGTTGTTAGTATTACTAGGGGAATGGTTAGTATTAGCTAAATTAATGTTAGTATTTTCAGTAATCTGATTCTTATTTAACAGACTAATATTATGTGAAGAGATAATTTGTGAAAGATTTTTTGTGTTAGACAAACTAATCCCAATGGTGCGCGAGTTGATAATCGAGTAATACCTAGAATTCTTTGGAAAGTTCTTAATAACAGCTTCACAAAACTGGAAAGGAAGATTAGATTTAATTTGCCTCCCATAAGGAATAATCAACCAAATAGTTTTTCTAGTAGTTGCCTTATTGTTAGTGTCACTATCTTTAAAAGACTTCGATTTACCTTTAGAATGAAAAAAGGGTCTTAAATAATGGTTATCTCCCTTACGCTGTAAAAAACATTACCCTGTTTGGTGTTTGTGTCGAAATTAAAATTAAAATCATTCATATTGTTACAACTAGATTTTATGTCTCGATTACTAAAGGTAGAATAAGATTGAATAGAATTAATGTAGGTAACTTTCTCTATATAGCCTGCTTTAAGTAAGGCAGAGTTATAAAATTCAGCCTTGTCATTGAAAATGTCAACATTAGCAGATAACTTATACAATCTGAATGAAATATTTTAAACTAAATTCTTAGTGATTGCTCTAGAATGATTACAGAATTGGCTAATATACTTTAAATAGGTTGATGGCTTGTGATATGGGAAGTACGAATTATTGTGTAAGTTAAGTGTAATATCTAAAAAGTTGGCTTTCATTACATTATCATCAAAAACGATGCCTAAGCCCATTCTTTGGAAAAACATAACTAAACTATTCTTAACCTTTTGTACGTTCGGTTAGAAATATTTTGAAGGTAGAGTAAACAATCATCACGATATAGCCCTCCATTGATGCTTGGGAACTGGTCTGCCATTTCATAAGGTATATATATACCGACCAAATCAGCTATTTGTGCTGAATCAGAACTTCCCATCTTGACATGAAAACCATCGGGTGTATCTTTACGGACACATAGGTTGTTATCAAATTTTATGATAGATTTTCTGGCAGCCAACACGACATTAATCTCTTCCCTGGTGAGACCAGCTTTGTTGTGAGCTAGCCAGAGTGCTTTATTAAGTACTATTGGGTTGATGGAGGATTAGAAACTAGAAACGTCAAACTGGATAATCTTAGTGCTCTTCTCTTTAGTAATAGAACTAAACCAGTCAATGACTTGGAATGAATTGGACCATAAACTAAGCTTTAATTTTTTAACTAAGGTAGGAATATATTTATCTAGAATATTTTTACTAAGTACACTGATGTCAGAGCTAGAAGAACAGATAAGTCGTAAGGATGGTTTATTAAAAAAATTTTGTGATCTTTTAAAATAAAACGTGGTTGCTTAGGATCAAGTGGTTCTGTCTTCATGTGTAAGTCATACTTCTCCATAATTTTCTTAGCCTCAAGATTGTCTTTCCTGAGTGCACCTTATAGTTTTTTTAAATTTCTTTTTTAAGCAGTTCTAGGTAATAGTCCTTGGTAAGTTTGTACAGGTTTCCCGTTTTATCTGATTGAACCAGTATATTATCCATAGTGATATTGTGAAGATACCTCAGATGTTTATTCCTTAGGGGTGATCAGTGAAATTTTACATTCCTCACCATAGACCAGAAATCATCTACAAACTGTTTCAATTTTGGGTTAGGTGGAGGATTGTTTTTAGATTTAAATAAATTTTTAAATTGAGAAGTTAGATCATTAGTGGGCTATTGAAAGTCCTTATTGTTGAAGAAAAAGTGACCCATTTGATATGGTTAATAAAGGAATTTGTCTTACTAATGAGTTGCTTAAGGAAAGCATTCTTTGGGGGAATGGGTATATCCTTAAGAGGTGTGTTTATATTAAACTAGCAGAGATACCCGGCCTTGCTTGGGATTAAAATGGCATAGATTTTTATTGCTTTACTTGTTTCAGTTATGTGACTGTCGCCATGGTGGAGCACAGCCGTTGGTCGAAGAAATCAACCACAGGATTTATTCTTTGTAAGCATAGTACTCATTGTGTCAGTGTCTTTTACCAAACCACTAAGTTACGGGAATGTAAACACAGCAACATCAGTTATCAAGCAATGGTGGGGGGTACAAACACAAGACACAGGTACACACATATACAAATATACACATATATATATATTAGCAGTATAACCCGATCATGTCCGGGTGTGACTTATTACGCCATCTACGATAAGTCTTGCTAGGTGAAAATCAACTAAAAAAGAAAGCCTTACAATGAAAAAACCCTTATGATGTAAATATGTTCATAATTCAAAAGACGATGAAATTAATAGGGAAAGTCTGAAGGCTGTTTTGCATAAAATTATTAAGCGTACGTAAATTTCATCCGTCTAATTGGCTATAGAAATGCTTGTGCAAAACAACTTTTTGCACTGCCCTGATTATACATAGCAGGGTAATCCCTTTTCGCAGGAGTTAGGACTGCAATTTGTGATGAAGCAATTGCTGGCGATCTGTTGCTACACAGAATTCTATCAGATCAGGCAGAAGATGTTGATGCACCATTTTGCATTATGTTCAAAGTAGCTTCTGGAATGTGGTGAATTGCTGCAGTCTGTTGCTGTCATTTTAAACCGGTTGCTTTCTTTCCCCCAGCAAACTCTCTTCTTTGGAGGCATAATCTATGTATATATTAAACAGAACAACAAAAGTTATAATAGATGGCAGGGTCGGTACTTTTAACATATCTGTAATTTTTCAGATTAACACTCACACGATCACCCAACCCTAATCCTAAACCTAATCCGAACACTAATCCTAAACCCTAACCCTAATCCTAAAACCCTAACCCTGACCCTAAAACCGTAACTGTAACACTAATGCTAACCCTCACCGTAACCTAAACCCTAACCCTAAACCCTAAAATCCTAACCCTAACACCCTAGTGAAAATCGTGGTATATTTACAAAACATTGACAAACATGAGTTATATTTTACTGAATGATTGTGTACTTGCATGTGTATGCGTTTGAGAGAGCGAGAGAGGGTGAGAAAGGAATAGAGTTAGTTAAAAGTTTTCTTATGACGGCTTCTCTTCACTGCCTATTACTTCATTAGAAATATACGGATGCACATTTGCCAATAATAGAGAAAAATGAAACAAATACGGACGACTTGCTCCGAAACACCACCGAATGGGGAACACTTCTCAAAAATAACCTGCAGTTGTTTCCTTCAAAATTTCTACATGCTCGAAATGTACATACATCAAGGTATATTTCTCGAAAATTTCACGAAAAAATATTCATATTCCTGGAAGTTAAGAGGAAATTAAGTGGAATTTCCGAAAATTGTCCCCCATCCCTCTCCCAAAACACTTTTTTGTATATTCGGAATCTACATAATAAATAATATATGTATAGAAAATTTCATTAAAAAATATTCATTTTTCTGAAAGTTATGACCTTCCAAAGTCGGGGGGTACAACTCTGTAGTTATGCCACATTCACGAACATGAGTTATATTTTTGTGAATGATTGTGTTTACTTGCACGTGTATGCGTTTGAGAGAGCGAGAGAGGAAGTGGGGGACAACGGGAGCAATGTGTATGTTGTCACAGATCACGTATGTGTGATTGTGTGTGTTTTTACGTATCAATGTTATGAAAAATAGGTAAAGAATACTGAGAGGAAAGTTTAATCTATGACTTTGTATCACTTTCTCTCTCTCTCTCTCCCTCTTTTACTCTTACTCTCTATATTATATGTTGAGCGCGTGTGTAAGAACGCCGTTCCAGGTAGAAGGGAAGAAATATAAAAGTTGCTAGAAACAACAGTCAAATCTCCCTTAAATCACACAAAGTAAACGGAATTTTAAAAATCTAATTACTGCACTGGAAAGTTCACATCGAGAAAATTCCATTGGTGTAAAAATTTTTACGTAAAAGTGGAAAATGTGGATTTCTATAGATGGGACACACACACACACACACACACACTCACAAACTCAGCTTTATAGATATAGATATATGCTTTTGGTGCGAACGGCTTCATTATACGGTGCCGTATTTTACAATGCTGTAAATAATAATAATGGTATTATCGGTGATAATGGCGAACCCATAGCTAAACCATCTTCTTGTCGATATATATCAGTGTCCACACTGAAGTAGGTAGTTTCTACACAGTAAGTCAACATTTCCATCAAGTTTGTTATTGGTATACTAGTGCGTTCTTTTAGATGGGTGTCTGTCACTAGTTTTTCTTGAATCACCGATAGTGCTTCACCAGTTGGGACTTTGGTGAATAGACTTATCACATCTAGACTCACCATCTGGTTGGATTCAATGGGGGTATCCTTGATCAATTCTGTGAAGTGGATGGAATTCTTCACGTATGATGTTGACTTCCCATGCAGCTGTGGTAGGTTATACAAATAAATTTATAAGCCTTAAAATTCACCCCATAATTGCCCACGGGCATATGGCGTAGTGGTTAAGAGCGCGGGCTACTAACCCCAAGGTTCCGAGTTCGATTCACGGCAGCGACCTGATTAATAATAATAATAATAATATAATAATAATAATAATAATAGTAACATCGATAGGAATGAGAACTCAGGTTCGAAATTTCCCCAAGACACCTGACGAAGGCTGGAGGGTATATCAGCCGAAACGTTGTGTTAACAACAAACAAGATGAGGACGAATATCCGTCAAATGTAGATAATGTAAATAATGTGAATATATATATATATACATATATACATACATATATATAGTCAGACAGTTGCAGCCAATGGAGAATTATCTAGGGAAACGCAAATATTGAGCAGTGTTCCGCAAGGAACTGTCCTGGGGCCACTACTGCTCATAGTAGCCCTTCTGGACATGCCCACTGTCACTAGCTACACTGATGACACAAAACTGTCTCAGGCAATAAAGAATACTGATGATATCATAAGCCTGCAGAATGACCTAAATGCAATATACAAGTGGGCAGAGCAAAATAACATGCAGTTCAATGCAAAAAAATTTCAAGTACTGCACTACAAGGCCACAAGTGCCCCCCAACTGGCATACACAGGACCTGGAGGTACTGCAATCCCAGAACCACAAACAGTGAGAGACCTGGGCATCAGCATGTGTAGTGATGCATCATTTCACATGCACATTGTCAAGTTGACAGCAAAGTGCAGACAACTGGCAGGGTGGATACTGAGGACATTCCGAACAAAGGATCAAAAAGTCATGTTGACTCTATGGAAGACATTTGTTCTGAGCGACCTAGACTATTACTCTCAGTTGTAGTCACCACGCAGTGTCAAGCGGACAGCAGAACTCAAGGCAATTCAGCGTCACTATACAAAAAAGATCACCACAGTCCAGCAGATGAACTACGGAGCGACTGAAGGCACTAGGTCTCTACTCTCTGGAGCACAGGCGGGAGAGATATGTAATAATTTACATATGGAAAATACTGGAAGGACTGGTACCAAACTTTGGCATCAAGTACTACACGAATGCCCGCACGGGTTGCCACTGCATGGTACCAAGGGTACCATCCACTGCATCTCACATAAGAACAAGGTACTACAACAGCCTCGGTTTCAGAGGACCTCAGCTCTTTAATGCCCTGCCAAAACAATTGAGAGACCTGCAAAACATGGATATAGAGGTCTTCAAAACAAAACTCGACACTTTCCTCTCCACGATACCAGACGAACCAATGGCTCAAAATGAGACACAGTTTAGGGCAGCGATGTCAAATTCTTTTATACACCAGATGTGCCAGTTATTTTATAACTGATGTAAAAAATTGATACTTAAGGATTTACATAGTTTATAAAGCTTTTTATAATGATGGACTCAAGGTTTTAGAAACTAGTAAAGTGAATGATTGGAATTAACATAGAATTATAATGGTGAAAATTAAAAACTTATCTAATATCATTTAAGAACACATAAGGGATAGAATTTATCTTATAATGTAAAGAATTAATATAGGATTTACATAGTTTATAATAATGGGTTTATCAAGGTTTATGGAACTAATACAAAGAATGGTAGGAATTAACAAAGAATTCAATAATAGAGAACATGATAATTATGTACTAGTTTAATTATACTATCTTACATAGTCAAGAACTTGTTTTAAAACTAACATGGGCTAAATGCAGAATATTAATGGAACAAGGATTAGATTTATTTAAGTCAAACTATAGAATAACTAAAACACTACCAATACAAGCCCTGAAATAATGGAAAAATAAGGATCCTTTTAGAGTCAGGCATTAAATAAAATGAAATATAAATTTTCAAGGTTTGAGAACTAATTAAAAACATTAAGAACTTACAAAACATCCTGGATCTTTCTGATTTGGCGGGCGCCACTTGTTTTCTTAACGAAACACTTTTAAACTTGGAACACTGGTAGAATGTGTCGTATAAAACATCTTATACTGTTAATGTTATTGAGAAAATTTTATCTTTTGAAAGTTATTTCGTGTTAAAATTGTCGTATTTCGGTAATTTCAACCAATCACTGACGTCTATTAAGGTGAAAACAATTACATTTCACTTCCAGTAGATATATCTATTTCCAAGTCTTTAAACTTTTATTTTAATTCACATATGGTTCTATATTTCTCCTTTATTAGTTTTATGCTTACTCCTTTCTTTTACCCATTCTCTTTCTATAGGCTAAAAACTTTTAAAAAAAAACTTAATAGCATTCCATTCATCATTATACACATTTATCACATTCTGTTAAAATGTCTTATTGATGTGTTTGGTTTCTTTCTTTCCCTGATAAGAAGGTTATATTGTCTTACACCATCTTATTCCTTTTGGAATAATATCAATGTTGTCTTCGAAACATATGTCAGAAGTAAAAGTATTTGAATAGCACCTGCATTTAACTCCATTTATTTAGTTATATATATTATACAAAATATTTCACATCAACCCAGAGTTTCTATCATTACAAATAGGGTGTTACATCCTTATTACTTGTGTGATTTTTTGCTGCCCTGGTAACTATTTATTTATTTTTTCCATGTTAATTGTAAACGAGGGGAAAATACACATCCATATATGTATACTTCAACCAGGTTTCCATATAACCTGCTAATAAAATAGTTACTACATATGGAGTTATCTAAACCTATAGTATAGCTCAGTTTGTGAGTGTGTGTGTGTGTGTGTGTTGCATCTATAGAAATCCACACCTTACAAGATAGCAATCTGGGAGTTGCACCAATGGATTCCTCATGGTCAAAAATGCCCGGAATCGACCATTTGTCTTCTTTTGGTTGCTTCCTAACACGTGAATTTTTGCATTAAAAATAATTTTAAAACATCAATTCTAACAATTTTCAAATTGCAGCCATTTGCAAACATGAGTTAAGTCCCCTTCCACCTACGGTGTTTAACAGATAGAGAGAGAGAGAGAGAGAGAGAGAGAGACATAACAGATTTTTTCAATATCGTCTTTTTACTGGATTATTTTGTAAACAATGTTACGAAACCTCATGTTTTCGAATTATATATATGTATATATATATATATAATGTATATATATGCTTTCGGTGCAAATGGTTTTGTTATACGACGCCGTATTGTACAATCCTGTAAATGATATTAATAATGGTATTCTTATATAACATTAATGTTTATGTCGCTCACCGTGCAATTACTAAGGAAAATAGTCGAATGACGAGGCATATAAGCACTCGACAGAAGAAACAAGGCTTTCCTATCTGTGAAGGTACCACACTTATTCATGTTAACAAACGGATGTGGGTTCGCGTCCCACGCAGATGGGAAAGCCTTCTTTTTTCTGTCAAGGGCTTATATGCTCTGTTATTAGACTATTTTCGTTACTCATTGCATGGTGGGTGAATGGCATAAGCTTTAAGCTTATGTAAAAATACCATTATTATTATTTACAGCATTGTAAAATACGGCACCGTATAATGAAGCCGTTCGCACCAAAAGCATATATCTATATCTATAAAGCTGAGTTTGTGAGTGTGTGTGTGTGTGTGTGTGTGTGTGTCCCATCTATAGAAATCCACATTTTCCACTTTTACGTAAAAATTTTTACACCAATGGAATTTTCTCGATGTGAACTTTCCAGTGCAGTAATTAGATTTTTAAAATTCCGTTTACTTTGTGTGATTTAAGGGAGATTTGACTGTTGTTTCTAGCAACTTTTATATTTCTTCCCTTCTACCTGGAACGGCGTTCTTACACACGCGCTCAACATATAATATAGAGAGTAAGAGTAAAAGAGGGAGAGAGAGAGAGAGAGAGAAAGTGATACAACGTCATAGATTAAACTTTCCTCTCAGTATTCTTTACCTATTTTTCATAACATTGATACGTAAAAACACACACAATCACACATACGTGATCTGTGACAACATACACATTGCTCCCGTTGTCCCCCACTTCCTCTCTCGCTCTCTCAAACGCATACACGTGCAAGTAAACACAATCATTCACAAAAATATAACTCATGTTCGTGAATGTGGCATATATATATATATATATATATATATATATATATATATATATATATATATATATATATATATATATATATATATATATACATATATATATACATATATATATACATATATATATACATATATATATATATACATATATATATATACATATATATATATACATATATATATACATATATATATATATATACATATATATATACATATATATATATATATATATATATACATATATATATATACATATATATATATACATATATATATACATATATATATACACATATATATACACATATATATATACATATATATATACATATATATATACATATATATATATACATATATATATATACATATATATATACATATATATATACATATATATATGCATATATATATACATATATATATACATATATATATACATATATATATATGTATATACATACATAAATATATATATACATACATATATATATATATATATACATACATATATATACATACATATATATATACATACATATATGTATATATATATATACATACACACACACACACACAAACACACACACACACACACACACACACATATATATATATACATATATACACACACACACATGTGACTTAGTAGGAATTTATCTGCTCTCCTACATACAGGAGGAATTCCCAGACCTGGAAGGGGGATTATACAGGGACGATGCACTATTTGTAATTAAAAATCCCTCGAATAGGAAACTAGAGCTCATCAACTTGCATAAATTCTTCAAAAGATTTGGACTAGCCATTTCTATAGAAAACAAAACAAACAGGAAACAACTTCTATCTCATTCCAGGGTGAAAAACTAGAGGTAGTCGATAGCTTCCGCTATCTGGGCGACCAAGTTAGTAGTGGGGGTGGGTGCGCTGAAAGTGTAGCTGCTAGAATAAGAATAGCCTGGGCAAAGTTTAGAGAGCTCTTACCCCTGCTGGCGACAAAGGGACTCTCACTCAGAGTAAAAGGCAGACTGTATGACGCATGCGTACGAACAACCATGCTACATGGCAGTGAAACATGGGCTGTAACTGCTGAGGACATACGTAAGCTCGCAAGGAATGAAGCCAGTATGCTCCGTTGGATGTGTAATGTCAATGTGAATACCCGTCAGAGTGTAAGTATCTTGAGAGAAAAGCTGAACATTAGAAGCATCAGTTGTGGCGTGCAAGAGAGACGATTGCGCTGGTATGGACATGTGGTGAGAATGGAGGAGGATAGCTGCGTGAAAAAGTGCCACACCCTAACAGTTGAGGGAACCCGTGGAAGAGGTAGGCCCAGGAAGACCTGGGCTGAGGTGGTGAGGCAAGACCTTCGTACATTGGGCCTCACCGAGGCGATGACTACGGACCGAGACCTTTGGAAATGGGCTGTGCGTGAGAAGACCCGGCAAGCCAAGTAAGATCGTTGCCAGTGCCCCTGGACTGGTTCTTGTGCGGGTGGCACATGAGATGCACCATTTTGAGCGTGGCCGTTGCCAGTACCGCCTGACTGGCTCCTGTAGGATTTTCGAGCGAGATCGTTGCCAGTGCCCCTGGACTGGCTTGTGCGGGTGGCACATAAAAGACACCATTTCGAGCGTGGCCGTTTTCGTGCGGGTGACACGTAAAAGCACCCACTACACTCTCTGAGTGGTTGGCGTTAGGAAGGGCATCCAGCTGTAGAAACTCTGCCAAATCAGACTGGAGCCTGGTGTTGCCATCCGGTTTCACCAGTCCTCAGTCAAATCGTCCAACCCATGCTAGCATGGAAAGCGGACGTTAAACGATGATGACATCCATAAACTACCTAGACGCCAATTGCAACCTAGCCACAGGACTACATGAACCATACATAAAGCCCAATACCAACCTAAAATACATAAAAGCATCCAGCAACCACCCACTATTCCTCAAGCAGGGCTTAGCACATAGTATAAGCAATAGGATATCACACCTCTCCTCTAACCAAGCTATCTTTAATAAGCATAAGGAAACCTACAATATCGCACTACATAAGGCAGGATTCAACCATAAAATTAAATTCACCGAACCCAATAACCATAAAAAAGACCCAACTATAAGGAACCCAAATGCTAGAAACACGCACACTACTAACGCACCTAACACCGATGGAAACCACACTAACGATATGAATGACAAAGATAAGTAATAGAAATACAACACATCCCAATACCAAACTACATAACACCAAAAATACCAACAACAATATAAACACAAATACCAATAATATTAAAAGGACGATTAAGGCTAACAACGAGACGAAACAGAAATATAATAACCACCTGAACAGAACCAACATTAAGCAATACAGCGATAAGTTTAGCTTAAATTACAGGGAAACCCAGAAGACTAAAAGGAACCATATATCGGGCCCACTAAAACCTAACAATACTAGCAGGGAAAACAATGAAAAGACACATATTAAAAATAAACCCAAATATACAAATAAATTAGACAGCCAGAGAGAAAAATTCACCAGCCTCCCCAGTTACGATGGTAGCTTCTATACTAGATATGGCCATAATAGCAGCAAAAACAATAAGGATACGACCTGGCTAATCATTCCCTATAACATGGGCCTCAAAACCAACATAGTCCGCTCACTAGTGAACATAATAGATAAACACCTCAATGTGAACAAT
Organism: Octopus bimaculoides; assembly: GCF_046866305.1. NCBI lineage: Eukaryota > Metazoa > Mollusca > Cephalopoda > Octopoda > Octopodidae > Octopus > Octopus bimaculoides. The sequence continues at coordinate 113,922,416 of NC_142928.1, read as the reverse complement.
AAATACGCAGAAATATTTAAGAACAAAATAAGAATAGGCCACAGCCTAACATGTAACTTAGCTACCATAATAGCATCTTTTAATAATCATTCTATACAGCTAGAAACACCACGAACAAACAAATCAACAACCCTCTAAACAATAGGAATAAATCCAACTCTAGGCCAACACCCCTTACTAGGAGGGATGCACACTGAAAAAACAATAGTGCCACACAACACACATACATAGACACCCCTCATAACCTATGTGGCTGTAGAGATAGGAACAAATGCAATTTCTCCAAGACAGATAATATAGTTTACCAATGTGATGTACAAACAAATAGCCACACTAAATCTTACATTGGGGCAATGAGTAACCAAATACGTTTAAGATATAATGAGCACCTAGCGAGTTTTAAAAACAGAAATAAGGCAAATTCTACAGGGCTTAGTAGGTATATCTGGGAACTAAACGACAATAAGATAGAATATAAACTAAAGTGGCACATACTAAAAGTAGCTAATTCCTATAACCCAACTAACAGACGGTGCAATCTCTGTGTAACAGAATGCCTCGAAATCCTAACAGCTAAGAACGAATTATTAAACAGGAGATATGAATCTAGTCTAATCTGTCTTCACGCTACTAAATACTCATTCTCTAAGTATAATTAAATATATAATACATTACACCTACTAAGTAAAACTAAATATGCATAAAATAGCTTTACTTCTAAGTAGATATGAATAAGACAAAAGTTAGCCCCCTTTTCACCTAAATTTAGGGTTGCTGCCCTGTACTAACACCGCCGGTGCTATAAAAACACAGCGCATCCAGCAATCACAAATATCATGTGGAGATGCACTTGACTAAAACTGGAACAATGTTCTTAAATAGCACCCACCCTATATCCCCTTAAAAGAAGACCAACGCAACAACTAAAATGTAAGGCTCTATTTACCTATCACCACTATCACACCACCACATATATTACACCCAATAATTACTTCTCCTACATTTCGCACACCACAAACTTCGAATATACCCTTCAACACTCTGAAGAGATCGGCCAAACCACTGGCTTGATCGAAATGTACGTAAGTGACTATGACATAATATACAAAATGACTCATAACATAACCTAAACCTCCACACTGACTCATTTCACAAGCTCCACATAATAAAACAACGGCTATCTAGTCCAACGAAAATGCTTTTTCTTGTATTTGTTGCTCCATTCTCCAAGTAAATACATAAACTACGGTTTAAGCAATAAATTACCTGCCTCTGGACACCCTCTTCCCAAGACAGTACCCGTACAGGTGACTCCCAGGAGTGCCTCCAGATTTAAACATCCCCTGGTTGCTTGGATGCTTCAGACTACCCCTGAAGGATCGAGGCAAACCTACCACTTACCTATATATACACACACATATATATATATATATATATATAGGAGAATATACAAATAATAACAACAGACGAGGACAGGTGGTGTAAATAACAAAAGGATATATTAGTATGACGCTCGGGAATACGGAAAGTCTTTGACGTTTCGAGCTACGCTCTTTAACAGAAAGAATACGGAGACAAGGAGAAAAACACGGAGAAAAAAAATTGAATAGTGTTCAGTCAACTGTCAATCATAATAATGGCCGATCATAACAATGGCTGACCGGAAGTTAGAAATTCTTTTTTCAGGAGAGCTATGAAAGGGGGAGATAACAAACGGTGATCGGGAACGAGGGGCTGTGTGTGGGAGGTAGAATGCTGGTGATCTTGACATATGTAGTGTGAAAATGGGGAAGGGAGAAAGGGAGGAAGTAGTTGGTCAGTTGTAGTGTGTGCATGGTGTGATGCGAGGGTATTGGTGTGGTGTGATGTGAGGGTGTTGGGAGGTGGGGAAGGCATGGGTGGAGTGTGGGTTAGGCTGAGGGTGGGGTAGAAGTAGGGGTCTGTGGGTAGGGTGGGGTATGTGGGTAGGGGTGGGTGGTGGGTGTAAGGAATTGGATGGGGTGGAGTGGGAAGGTAGAGTAGGAGTGTGTTGGGGTGTGGTGGGATGAACTTATGAGGGGGTGTTGACAAGGAGGGAGAAGGGGAAGGTGGATGTAAGAGAGGGGGAAGATGGGTATGGGAGGGGGGAGGAAGAGAGGAGAGAGGGTGGGTATAAGAGAGGGAAGGTGGATATGGGGGAAGGTGGGTATGGGGGGGGGAGAAAGAGGGGGAAGGTGGGTATGGGGGGAGAAAGAGAGGAAGAGAAAGAGAGGAAGAGAAAGAGAGGAAGAGAAAGAGAGGAAGAGAAAGAGAGTGAGAGAGAGGGAAGAGGGGTATGGGGGGGGGGAGAAAGAGAGGAAGAGAAAGAGAGTGAGAGAGAGGGGAAGAGAGTGAGAGAGTAAGGGTGAGAGAGTAAGAGAGTAAGAGTGTAGAGAGTAGGAGAGTAAGAGTGTAGAGAGGAAGAGTGAGAGAGGGGGAGTATATATACACACACACACACACACATATATATATATATATATATATATATATATATATTTGTGCTGTTAAATGTTTTAATTCTTTCTGTTTTCCTCGCATACTGTTTTTCTCTGTTATAGTGGTGCACTACGGTGGATTAATTTAAGACTTAGCTCTTATTTCTAGCAGGTAGATGCTTGTTAAGCATCATTACGCTTCGTGCAAATTTATAATTTATAGCTATTTAAAGCTATTATAACTGCGTTCCACCCATGTCACTACTGGTGATATCATCAAATTTAGAATTTATCCACAGATGATATGAACAGTAGTGACATCTAACGTATTTGAAAAGTCTGAAACCTAGGTATTGCATTATCCTTAATCTGGGTTGTTCATTTTCGGATGTTCTTCCTAAGGTAAGACAAGTTTTTCATGTTTTGTTGCACACACGCATTTTTGCCAGTATATACGCAGTGAAGCTATACAATAGCGTCGTTTTTATATCGATTGCTATTCTCCAGCAAATATCGGTACCTTGTTGTACCATTCTTATGAATTTATATATATATACCCTTTAGGGCTACTTTTTGCTGGAAATTGATACATTTGTATTGAAATATTTTTCATTATATATATATATATATATATATTTATATAAAGGGCATTATTACAGAAAATAATAACGCCACACAGTGGACTTCTCAAAATAACCACATTTAGTACCTAATGCGAGGAAAAACAACCAACAGAAGACGACCAACTTTCTTTTAAATAAACTTAACTGTGTATCGGCCGATTTCGCGATTACTAGGATGAATCTAGATTTCGTTCATCAGCACAGTATTGTCCCAAAAATATATATAAATAAACAGAATTCTCACCTCACCAAAAACGAACACACTACGTATCCGACAGAGTAAAGGGAATGAAGTTTATCTGTATATATCTTCATCAAAGAAGCGGGAATACTTCCGGGTTGCTTCTGGGTACCCATGTGGAGACAGGAATAAAGATTCAACATTGAATATATTCTGTGTATATATTTGATAAATAAATTCAAGAAGGGATATATTCAATGTTGAATCTTTATACACGGGTCCAAGACTGACTTCATCACCAAGGCTACACATTTAGTACTAGAGGAAAATACCTTTAATTCGACAATAAAACATATCGGCAGATAAAGGGCACGGTTATGGGTACGCGATTTGCGCCCTCATATGCAAACTTAGTTATGGGATACTTAGAAGAAAAGCTCTGTGAGGAAGTAGAAAAAAACCTTTGGTCAGGAATACAAGAAATATATCATTAAAAAGTGGAACCAGAATTTGTAGTAAAAGAATGTGGAGATAGGAGATGTGGAACGTGTAACAATACCAACAACTTCAAGTACATAGAAAGTGGTTTCCACATAAAGTTCAAAAGCGGATCCATTTTAAAAATAAATGCAGATATGAACTGTAAAGCACAACATCTCATATACTGCATTACCTGCCCAAACTGTAAAGAAAATTACATTGGCGAAACGAATAACTCCCTCTGCCAACGTGCAAGAATTTGCAGGCAACATATCCGGCAAGAAGAACTACGAAAGATTCCATTGAGTAAGCATCTTGAAATATGTGGAGACAGAAAGTTCAAAATCTTTCCCTTTTACATATGTACCTGGGACGATCTGCAATACCAAAAGGCAATGGAACTACACTACATAAAAAGATTCTCTCCAAAGTTAAATGTTTGCAAGAGAAAAAAGAAGAGCAAAGAGTATGTTTTGTATGTATGTATATGTATATATGTATGGGTATGATATATATAGTTATTTTATTTTATTAATGTATTTTCATACAGAACTACACCTTACCAAAAATTAAATAAATAACTGTATGACAGGAATATATTATAAATATAACACAAATATAAAAAGAAAGGACTAAAACAGAAAGGCCAAAAAAACATTTTTTTATTTCTTATTCGCTATTTTTTCTTTCTTTTTTCTTTTCTTTCTTTTTTCTTTTTCTTTTCTTTCTTTTTTCTTTTTCTTTTCTTTCTTTTTTCTTTTTCTTTTCTTTCTTTTTTCTTTTTCTTTTCTTTCTTTTTCCTTTTTCTTTTCTTTCTTTTCTTACCATCCCTAGAAACCATTTCAAAACAATGGTGTCAGTAGTAAACAAGTTTTTACTTTTATTTATATATTTATAAAGAATAAGCAGTTTTGAATGGTACAACAATGCACTATAATACAAAAAAATGGACTATATACCTGTTGTAATTTAGTTATCTATAGTCCAATGATATTTCGGAATACAATTCCTTCTTCAGATATTCTTAGATGAAGTTTCACCATTCAAAGCTTTTTATTCTTTACAAACAATACACAATGCTTCAAGCGAACCACAATACTCTCTTATATATTTATTTTTTTATTTTGACAATCCTTAGACCATTTCAATACAATGAAAAGTGGTGGATAGGAAAATGAATAGCCCTTCTCTCTCTCTTTTACCCTACCTATCTTTCTATCTGTCTGACTATCTATCTATCTATCTATCTATCTATCCATCTTCCATTGTCTTCAAGGCCTTATCCCCAAAAAACAAAACAAAAACAATGTTCTCTTATAAACAAAATCCCAAAACAACATCTGTTTTATATAAATAAGCTACATATCTGTATATTCACAGAATTGTATTTGACAAGTTTGAAAGATGAATGAAAGTGTTAATATGAAAATGAAGATATAATAATAAAAAAGTTTTTTCCAAAATTTTGTTGACTTTTTTCAATATTCAATTCTGTACATGTATATGTATGTATGTATGTATGTATGTATGTATGTATGTATGTACGTACGTACGTATGTACGTACGTATATATGTATACATATATATGTATTGTAAATGAGGTAGTTCATGAAGGAGTCATATTCAATGACTGGCGTAGCACCACCATAATCAACTGCTACAAGGGGAAAGGTGATGCTTATATAGAAATAACGAATGGGGTATCAAATTATTGGATCAGGTGATGAAAGTTACAGAGAGCGTCATATCCCAAGTAGTTCGCGAGAGAGTTAACCTAAATGAGAGATGCAGTTTGGTTTTTGTGCTTGGCAGAAGCACCACTGTTGCTATATTTCTGGTAAGGCAAGGGCAGGAGAAATACCTAACCAAAGATAAACCTCTGTAGTTCGCAAAAGCGAAAGTTGACTTGGAGAAGGCCTTTGACAGGGTCCTCCCCCCATCTCTCTTCTGGTGGTCAATGCAGAGAGGGGGAATAGACAAGTGGCTGGTAAGAGCTTTACAAGTGCAGTACAGGGATGCTGTTAGTAAGGTGATGGTTGGCAACGAGTATAGTGAAGAATTCTGTGTAGAAGTAGGGGTTCACCAAGGATCAGTCCTCAGCCTCCTCTTATTGATTATAGTCCTCCAGGCAGTAACAGATGCATTCAAGATAGGCTTCCCTTGGGAGCTCCTCTATGCTAATGACCTTGCTCTAAAAGCAGAGTCACTGCCAGAACTGGAGACGAAGTTTAGGTTGTGGAAGCAAGGTCTAGAATTGCAGGGCGTTAGTGTTAACCTAACAATAACTAAAGTCTTAGTAAGTCGGACGACTGTCAAATCACAATCCCCTTCAGGTAGATAGCCCTGCTTGATCTGTAGAAAAGGCGTGGGTAGAAACTCCATACAATGTACCTGGTGTAAGCTATGGACATTTTATGTGTTGTTATCACAGGTCGTTGAAGTGTGAGACATACTATATCTTTATTTACAATGTTTTCATTCGTAAGTTATAACAAATATTATTGTTTCTTAGTTAAAAGCTATAATGATAATCTCGTTACTTATAACTTAATTATAAGTATTTATCATTAAGCATAACTCTTAGTTTAGGCTGCGTAAATGTTATGATGTATACATACCAAGACGCTGAACGTGCGTTCATACGTACATGTATGTTGAAGATATAGATTATATTTTTTTTACCGTTACACATAAAAAAAATACAGTTTCATTAATATACAGAAATAAATTCAACAAGTTGAAAGAAACGAGAAGTAAAAGGAATTAAGTTTCTACATTAATTTATTATATACATTTTTTTTACATTTATAGAAATTTAGAAACAAATCATTTCATTGTAGAGAATTATGACTTAAATTTTATATTAACTAATTTCTCATTCTAACTATAAGGTTTCACGACAATTCAATATTGTCGGATTTGAGTATTGAACATGGCATATATATTAGCCGATACTCAAAAGGGTGAGTGTTGTGGATTTTAGTAGCATCCAACGATCACTGGATTGGGTGTCGTGGATTTCAGCAGCAACCCAACGATCACTGGAGAGTTTGCTGAAAATCAGGGTTTTTATAACTACTCATACATGAATCATAGAACCATAACTCCGGTTGACTGAAAATTCTAAGATTTTTTTGATCTTTTCACTTACATCGGCAGATCGAGAAATTAATTTTTTGTACCTAAACACCTAGAAACTTCAGACACTGGTAGAATGTGTCATATAAATCATCTTTTACTCTTAGCGTTGCTGAAAAAAGTTTCTATTTACAAAGTTATATCGTGTTAAAGTTGTCGTATTTCGGTAATTTCAACCAGTCAGTGACATGTATTCAGCTGAATAAAATTACTGCTGTTGTTTGTCAGAAACAACTTCCAGCAGTGTATATTTCATTTGTCACTGTTATTTATGAGATATTTCATCTCGGTTATGTTTGTATGAATAAACGAGTGTATCTGAAGCACGTTTACTTCATGACACCACCATAATCGTTTGTGCATTTCTACTGCTTTTTTAGGTTCTTTTTTTTCCTCTTTTTCAGCTACTATTTTCGGAATGACTTCCTCCCCCCCACCATTTTCTCACAAGTTATTGTTTTTTCTAAAAAAATTTTTGCCGGAACCCAGCTTTTCAGATACGGAGATTCCGGAAAATTGCCAAAATCGGAATTTTGAAATTTTTTCGCCCCCTTCCTCCCTCTCCTCCAATTTCTTCATTTTTCACTTATTTTCCGTAACTCTAACACTAAAACCTAAAACCCTAACCCTAACAACCTAAAGCTAAAACCAGTACAAGCGCACGAACGATGTCATAAATAACAGTGACAAACGAAATATACACTGCCGATAGTTGTTGTTGACAAACAACAGCAGTAATTTTATTCAGCTGAATACACGTCAATGATTGGTAGAAATTACTGATATACGATGAAATAACTTTGTAAATAGAAACTTTTCTCAACAACGCTAAGAGTAAAAGATGTTTTATATGACACATTCTACCAGTGTCTGAAGTTTGAAAGTGTTTAGTTACAAAAAATTAATTTCTCGATCTACAGATGAAAGTAAAAAAATCCAATTTTTCAGTTCTATTTCACTATTATCAGCATTTGCTGTTTCAATAAATTATGTTACCCAAAATCCCCAAAGCATATTTTTGTCCCTCGGGTTCTATCCCCGACCACCCTAAATCTGGCCCCCTCTTACTCTGTCTCTCTCTCTCTGTTTCGATCACCACTTGCTTCGCCAACACTTCCCCCTCCTCCACCACCCAACACTATATAAACTAGCACACACACTCGGATTCCCCTACTCCATTCTAATAACTCCCCCTAAAGAATACGAATCCAGAAGATACTCTTTTCTAATTTTTTGCTATTTCGCCCTCCCACCCCCACCACCTGTACCGGAAGTCCCTATCCTCTATCATCCTTTAGTTGTCTCCTATGAACACTTCTAAAGGCTTAACGCCATCCCCACTCCTACATAGTGTTTATCTCCTATGTAAGGTAGTGATCACATAGTGCATAAAAACGATGGTGTAGTGTATGCAAGTTGAAGGCTATTGTTTGTTTATGAATTCTGCCAAATGCGAGCTTTCTTTCTTTTCAGGTACATGATGCTACTGTCCCCCATCCCAGAGTCCCATGGGCCCACACCTCCCACATCCTCAGAGTTGACACACTCAACATGGGTACACTGAAAGGTAGGTCTGGTGAGATTGTTGAGATGCTTGATTGGAGACATGTAGATTTGTGCTGCCTCCAAGAAGTAAGGTGGAGAGGAGGTTCCGCCAGGTTCCTCACAGGCAAAGAACATAGGTACAAGATTTTCTGGGAAGGGAACACAGACAGGTTCGAGGGCGTGGGTATGCTTCTTGTGGAGAAATGGGTTCCTAAGGTAATTGAGGTAGAGTATGCGATAGAATACTTAAGATGAGATTAGTGCTACATCATGGGTTAGCAACCATTATCTCGGCCCTTGCTCCTCAGAAAGGGTTACCTGATGGACAGAGAGACCGATTTTGTGACACTTGTTGACGAATGACTACCTCGTTGACGAATGACTACCTCGTTGACGAATGACAGGAACCTTCTCTTTGTTGCTGGTGACTTCAGTGGACATGTTGGACAACATGCAGGGGGCTTCCATGGAGGCTATGTTTTGGTTCCCGCAATAAGGAGAGAACCAGGCTGCTGGAGTTCTGCGATGCAAATGACCTTATGGTTTGCAATACCAACTTCAAGAAACCTGCCAGTCACCTAGTCACCTACTAATCTGGTAGACACACTAGCCAAATTGACTACATCCTCGCCAGAAAAAAGGAAAGATAGCTGCTTATAAATGCCAAAATCTTCCCAGGTGAAGACTGTACCCCACAACATAGACTAGTAGTTAGCGACTTCAGGATCAGGGCTAAATGGATGCCCAGAAGGCAACCAGCATGGAGGAGAAGGGTCTGAGGGCTTAAAGATCATGTGAATGGACAGAGATTTAGAGACTTGAAGCCTTTGATGAAATAGAAGGGGAAGTAGCTTCACACGATGTAGAAAACAACTGGACGTTTCTATGAGGGCCAGTGACCAGATCTGTTGATGGTGCAAAGTCCCCTCTCGACCCAAAGTTGTTGACAGGGATATTAGGGGAAAGAAACAGGCTTGGAAGGACTGGAAGAACAGTGGTAGCAGGGAATTGTATCAGACTGACAGAAGGGAAGCTAGGAGACAGGTTTATTTAGCCAGAAGGGAAGCAGATAAAAAATTTGCCAATGTTCTGTGCCGTGAGGACCAAAGACGAGGTATTTTGTGTTGCAAGACAGTGTATGAGAGAGAATCATGATGTTGTAGGAGAGAAGTGTGTCCGCATGGACGATGGTTCACTTGCATTAAATGAGGCTGCAAAGAAAGAGGTCTGGAGATGCCACTATGAAAGGTTGCTAAATAAAGAGAATAAATGAGAGAAAGAGAGTCTGCCGAATACTGACCCAACAGAGGGACCAGCTATCCGAATTGACAGTACCTTGATAGATAAAGCAATTAAGGGTTTGAAGACAGGGAAAGCCCCCGACCCTTCAGGAATCACCGCAGAGATGCTCAAATATCTGGTGTTGTTGGCTATAGCCTAGTTACCTGTGTAGTTAACCAGGTGATACATGAAGGAGTCATACCCAATGACTGGTGTAGCAACACCATAGTCAACTGTTACAAATGTAAAGATGACGCTTTAGATGTGAATAATTACAGAGGTATCAAGTTGTTGCATCAGGTAACGAAGGTCATGGAGAGGGTCATAGCCCAACTAATTAGGGAGAGAGTCGGTCTAGATGAGATGCAGTTTGGGTTCGTTCCAGGGAAAAGCATTACTGATGCTACATTTCTGTTACCAGATAGCTGCAGGAGAAATACCTCCTGACTTTCGTTGACATGGAGAAAGCCTTTGACAGCGTCCCCTGATCCCTTATCTGCTGGTCAATGAGGAAACTAGGGATAGATGAATGGTTAGTGAGAGCTGTGCAAGCCATGTACAGGGATGCTGTTAGTAAGGTGAGGGTTTGCAATGAGTACAGTGAAGAATTCCGGGTAGAGGTAGGGGTCCACCAAGATTCTGTCCTCAGCCCCCTCCTATTTATCATAGTCCTCTAGGTAATAACAGAGGAATTCAAGACAGGATGCCCTGGGAGCTCCTCTATGCTGATGACCTTGCTCTAATTGCAGAGTCACTATCAGAACTAAAGGAAAAGTTTCAGGTGTGGAAGCAAGGATTAGAATCGAAGGGCCTTAGAGTCAACCTAGCTAAAACCAAAGTCTTAATAACTAGGAAGGTAGACAAGACACAAACCCCTTCAGGTAGATGGCCCTGCTCGTTCTGTAGAAAAGGCAGAGGTAGAAACTCCATAAGATGTACCCAGTGTAAGCTATGGACACATAAGAGGTGCAGCAATATCAAAGGACGGCTAACTAGCAAGATAGTCTTTGTATGTGGCAAATGCTCAGGTGCTATAAACACTGCAAATGTGCAGAGAACAGCTTCTGTCACATTCCAGGGAGAAAAACTACAAGTAGTTGATAGCTTCCGTTACCTAAGGGGGTGGATGCTCTGAAAGTATAGCTGCTAGAATAAGAATAGCCTGGGCAAAGTTCAGAGAGCTCTTACCCCTGCTGGTGACAAAGGGCCTCTCACTCAGAGTAAAAGGCAGACTGTATGACATGTGTACAAACAGCCATGCTACATGGCAGTGAAACATGGGTCGTGACTGCTGAGGACATGCGTAAGCTTGCAAGAAACGAAGCCAGTATGCTCCGCTGGATGTGTAATGTCAGTGTGCATACACTACAGTGTGTGGTGTGCAAGAGAGACGACTGTGCTGGTATGGTCATGTGTTGCAAATGAATGAGGAGAGCTGCATGAAAAAGTGTTGCACTCTAGCAGTTGAGGGAACCTGTGGTAGGTCCAGGAAAACCTGGGATAAGGTGGTGAAGCACGACCTTCAAACATTGGGCCTTACTGAGGCAATGACTAATAATGTACATAATTCTTCATCTTTTAAATATAGAATGATAATAACAACATCGAAAAATACGTTAGGAATGAGAACCCAGGTTCAAAATTTCCCCAAGACACCTGATGAAGGCTGGAGGGTATATCAGCTGAAACATTGTGTTAACAGCAAACAAGATGAGGACAAATATCCGTCAAATATAAATAATGTAAATAATGTAGATAATTCCTCAGCTCTTAAATATAGAACTGTATTATCTAATCGGTACGGAGCCAACATTAGACTTCAATGGAGACATATAGAGAAACTCCATCAAAAACTAGCTCATGTTTCAAACCATGTAACTCTCCTGTGTAGATATAGAGACTCAAAGCTAATACCACCTGGCTTGAATATAATGACACCAGTGAATTCATATAAAGCTAGAAGGGTAGCAGAAAGAACAGGACATGCCCTCATCCGTGAGAGGATCCATTACAAATGTTGGAAAAAACATCAACTAGATAAAGAAATCAAAGAGAGGTTATCTTCATTACATACAAAAATAACCAGAGATGATGATAGAAGAGAATCCAACAAGATCTAGAAAAGTCATACATGAAAGAATTTGAAATGGTGAAGACATGCCAGATTAAGAAGTTTATGAAACTCAAAGGTCAGACTACGAAGACTGAAGTCCGTCACCCACCTGTGAAAGCAGTAATTAATGTAAGCATCCAACATCTAGAAAGATCTGAAGAAGCAGTACTAAACAAAGGTCTCGACTTTGCGATAACCATCAAGTACATTCCATACTTGGACATAATAGTCCCTATTGAAGAGATAGCCCTAAAGATACCAAAAAGCTCAGGGAGATGAACTAAGGTGGAAAGTGAGACAGGTACTAGAAAAAGCAAAACTTCCCAAACCAAACATCACTAAGGATGAAACGTTTGCTATCAAAAGACTACCGAGTGACAATTCCATCATAATACTTCCAGCAGATAAGGGAAATATTACAGTGGTGATGAATAAGTCTGACTACTCAGAAAAACTGGCAAGTGTTTTAAGTGATGGTAGCTACAGCAAAGTAAAAAAATACCCTACTTTGAAAACAGAGAGGAAGTTGTCACAGATCTTGATCAAGAACAAGGTTCACTTTACACCAATGAAGTAGACAACTGACTCAACACTACAGTAAAGTACCACACATGTACAGTCTTCCTAAGATTCACAAGCTATAGTGAGCAGTAGAGGTTCAGCATGTCATCCACTGAGCTGCTTCCTTATGGATATTTTCAGTCCATTAGCAGGAAAGTCAACATCGTATGTGAAGAATTCCACCCACTTAATATAATTGATCAAGAATACTCCATTGAGTCCAACCAGATGGTGAGTCTAGATGTGAAATGTCATGTTAACAACAAACAAGATGAGGACAAATATCCGTCAAATATATACAATGTAAATATTGTACATAATTCCTCATCTCTTAAATATAGAACTATATGTAAGATTGTATTTAAAAGCTGCTAGTTGCTACTCTTCACAAGAAAACACTTGTTCTCTTAAGTGGGTTTGAGAATGTAACCTCCATCGTTTCTCCTCTGGTGTCTCCTGGTCTCTCAAGTGGGCTTGCTTGGTTGTTTCAGACTGAAGTCTTGCTTCTTGTTGCTCTTATGTGTCCACAGCATTTCATTTTCTCTGAGATTGGAGCCTGTCCTGCCTTTGTTCACATGTTTCTCCAGTCTTTTGAGTTCTGGAGCATTCGACTTCAGATGACTAAAAAGTTTTCTGTTGCTTTATATGCATTCTAACAGAAATAAAATTATTTTGGCTCGTAAGTCACGTAACACAAGGAATGTTCAAACAGTGGGTCAATTCAGAAAGTGCTTATCTGTAACTCTAAGGATCATTTGTCTCTCTATGTCCATTAAGGGGCTTGTTGTTGAGTGAGTTGGATAACAGATTGCTTGGAAACAAAGAAAAAAACCTGTGTGTGTTTGTATGCTCATACATGCACATACATATCTATATACACCTATGCATGTGCCTACAAATACATATATGTGTGAGAGTATGTGAATGTGTGTGCATGTGCACATTTACATTTGTCAGCTGGATGAGATGTAAAATACCAGCAATACAAATTTCTTACCAGTGATTTCAGAACAAAACTTTTTAGTACAGTTCACTTTCAGTAAGTGTCTTTAACTGTCACTCACTCTCACTCCATTTGTTGTTTTAACCTTCTTTTTCCCTGTATTAGAGACAAAAAATTTCCCATACTAAATGACAAAAGACAAGGCTGTCCATAAATTATCTTTAAAACTTCCAAATTTCAAATTGTAACGGTAATTTGTTCTCCACCTTAATCTGTTTTTGGAACAAAATGGTCCATAGTGAGCATGACGGAGGTCAAATTCATTAAAAACACACAAAAAAACTTAAATTAATACACGTTTTATCTAGTGAAAATAGTAATCAAAGTACAGACTTTGCTTTTGTAAGTATATAGCTATAGATATATAGTATAATTAAATATATGCATGCTAGTATTTGCTTTACACTTTAGTCTTATATTCATTTATAATTTGACTTCATTTGAATGATATACTTTTTTTTTTTCACAGCATTCCCTCTGACCGTAATTTAGTGCATTCAATTGAAACTGTAGTTATAGAATGGTCATGCCAAATCAGTATGGTTTTAAAAAACGATTCTGCACAAATATTGATTGATAATGAAAATGCTCTCCCTGTTGTTGAACTTGAGTTTTGGAAGGACAGATCTCAGAACCTTAAATTTATTTACGAACAGGTAAAAGTGAATTTTTTTCTAATATTTTGATGGAATGTATTACACAAAAAATTTGGTTTACCAATATTATTAACATATATATATATATATATATATATATATATATAATAATAATGATAATAATAAAAAAGCAGAATGCTAAACTGAAAACATATTTAAATATAGATGTGTATAAGAAGGGTTAAAAAGGGTTTCTAACTGGGTTCATTGCATGGCAAATTTTCAAGAAGGGGGAAAATGAAAATAATGTTTTTTACAAAAAAAATAACAAGTATATAAAAAAATAGATATATCAATACATTGTATTGTCTTTGGATGCATGTATTTTAGTTTTAGAGTTATGTTTAAAAACAGGAAATGTGGATAAGGGGAGACAATTCTGTGGGTTTTATACTCTTTAGTTGGGGCTATGGACTCTTTTTAAACAGGAAAATTTGATTATGAAACACGTGTAGTCGTTTTATTATTTTATGATTATTACTTTTTATTTTATTATAGTTCTTTTTAGTGTATTTACTTATTAAATTTTTCTATATGTGACTGTGGATTTTCATGTATGAGTTCATGAACTTTGGTTCTTTTCTCTAAATTATATATCTATATATATTATATACTGTGAAATTTAATTTGATTTTAATTTTTGATAAATTTAATTTAATTGAGTTTTTGTCTATAAATTTGGATTTTTATCCCTGATATTTTTATCACTCTCTCTCTCTCTCTCTCTCTCTCTCTCTCTCTCTCTCTCTATATATATATATATATATATATATATATATATATATATATATATATAATTACTATATATATATATATATATATATTTATATATAATTACTATATATATATATATATATATATATATATATATATATATATATTTATATATAATTGCTATATATATATATATATATATATATATATATATATATTTATATATAATTGCTATATATATATATATATATATATATATATATATTTATATATAATTGCTATATATATATATATATATATATATATATAAATACTATGTATACTATATATGTATATATACTATATAGTCAATCCAAACATGAACAAGCAAGAAAAAACAACATTGCGAGGATGTGGAATAAGTACAGTGTTATTGGACACTCAAGAAAGGAAACAAAAGAAAGAGGAATTCACGTTTCGGGCAGAGCTTTTCATCAGAAATATAAAAAAAGTGTCCAAAAAAGGGAAGATGGAGAAAGAAAATCACCAACGATACACACGTGGTCACATATTGAAATGACCGGAAGGGAAAGGGTGAAGAAAAAGTTCTTTTCAAAGACAGGAGAGTGCAAGAGAGGGAGGTATGTGTTGTGTGTGTGTGTGTGTGTGTGTGTAATGATAGCAGGTGTGTGTGTGTGTGTGTGCTTGTATGTGCATGTGTGTATACATGAATGTATAATTGTGTGTGTGTATGTGTGCTGCGTGGATTCATTTGCATGTATGTGTATGCATGTGTGTGTGCATGTGTGTGTTTGTGCATGTGTGTGTGAACGAGGGGTTGTGTAGGGGGTATAGGTGCGTTTTTTTGTATGCATGTGTGTATAGTTGTGTGTATGTGTGCGTGTATACATGTATGCATGGGATGGTGAGTATTAGATATGTGAGTGTGTTTGTGTCTATATGTGTATGCGTATATGTGTGTGCATGTATGTGAATTTGTGTATGCGTGTGTGGGGTTTGTGTAAGCGAGTATGTGCGTACCTGTGAGTATGTGCGTGCATTTATGTGCGTGTGTTTGTGCCCATGTGTGTGTAATTGTAATTGTGTGCGTGTCTATGTGTATTGTGTGTATTGGAGGTATATGTGCATACATATGCTAGTGTGTGTATGTATGTGTGTATATGTGTGTGTGTGCATGTATGTGCGTGTGTGCATGTATGTGTGTTTGTGCATGTATGTGTGTGCATGTGGAAATGTGTTGGGTTATGTGTGTATTTTTTGTTGTGTGTATGCGCATGTACTTGAGTATTATATGTGGTTGTGTGTGTATATAGGTATGTGTGTCTGTGTGCGTGGGGTTGTGGATTAGGTATATGTGTGTGTGCGTTTGCATGTGTGTGTGTATGTATGGGTGTGTGTGTTTGTGTGGAAGTATGTGTGTGTATATGTGCATGTATGTGTGTGGGAGGTACATGTGCGTTCATGTGTGTACACGGGTGCGTGTGTTTTTTGTGTGTGGATATGTACGTATGTGTGTGTGTGTATTTAGAAATAAAACAAATTATAAAAAATAAGGTTGAAAGGAGATAAAGAAGAAGTTAATGTAATATAAAATATTGAAATTACAAGCAAAAAATGAAATAAGGTTGCTTAATTACATGAGGTGTAGAGGCAATCAATAGGAGGAGGGGGTTGTGTTTAGTTTGAAGAGGATAGTTGTTCGTAGATTAAAGATATACTGCTGTTCCAGGTGGAATCATGAGTGTGTGGATCTGTGGTGCAGAGTGATGCCAAAGACGGAGATGTTAGAGGGGGAGTGGTTGGCCAAGCGGAAGCGACAGGGGTGTTTGAAAATTGCCAAACATCCCTTAGATGTTTGGTGAACCGGTCGGCCCTTCTGACCTACATATAGTTTACCACAGAGGTTGTATCTAATACAGTATTTGAGGCTAGAAGAGGTGCAAGAGAAGGAATTTATATATATGGTAGGTGCAGGAGTGGCTGTGTGGTAAGTAGCTGGTCATGCTACTTCAGGCTGATGACGAGCAAAGACTCAGAAACATGTCCCTGGGTGGAGGAGTTTGTCTCCCCCTCGCAAACATAAGGACACAGGAAATGTGTCAAGGCTGACAGGAAGCGATCCAGCTTCCTAGGGCTAAATAGCAGTAGTATATTCCCTTATTGGGACTGTCACGTTAAGTTGGCAGTACACAACTACTTTACCACATTACTACTGCTTAAGTCTCTCTGAGAGATTTAGAAATGTATTATTTCTTATATATATCATCATCATCATCATCGTTTAACGTCCGCTTTCCATGCTAGCATGGGTTGGACGATTTGACTGAGGACTGGTGAAACCGGATGGCTACACCAGGCTCCAATCTAATTTGGCAGAGTTTCTACAGCTGGATGCCCTTCCTAACGCCAACCACTCAGAGAGTGTAGTGGGTGCTTTTATGTGTCACCCGCACAAGAGCCAGTCCAAGGGCACTGGCAACGATCACGCTCGAAAACCCTACAAGGCCAGTCAGGCGGTACTGGCAACGGTCACTCTCAGGATGGTACATCTTATGTGCCACCTGCACAAGAGCCAGTCCAGGGGCACTGGCAACGATCTCACTTGGCTTGCCAGGTCTTCTCACGCACAGCAAATTTCCAAAGGTCTCGGTCAGTAGTCATCGCCTCGGTGAGGCCTATATATATATATATATATATATATATAATTTTTCAAAGTAAACTCTGCAATCGTTACCAATATAGCACAAGATTTCACCTCAAAGAATCATTAATTAGATTCCTTAAGGATCGTTCTCCTTGTTTATATATCCAAAGTTTCAAATTTATACATTTCAAAAGGAGATTTAACGGAGTTTATATATCCATGTCTTCATTCAATGTTTACATTGAATGAAGACATGGATATATAAACTCCGGTGTTAAATCTCCTTTTTAAATGTATAAATTTGAAACTTTGGATATATATGTATATATATATATATATATATATATATATATATATATATATGTACTATTGTTCGTTTTTTTCCGTCCTTGTTTTTGTGTACATTTGCTGCTTTCTTCCAAGGAATCTAATGCTCATAGCTTAGTTTTTCTTTGGGGCTGGCCAGATTGGAGGAATATTGAGAATAGCCAGCCGAAATTGGGAAGATAATTTGGATCTCAACTAGGAAAGAAAACTCCGAATGGTCTGTCCTTGTTTTCTTTGTATCGTCTATCTGGATGTTTTGCGTTCATGTCCCATTTTGTATTATATATATATATATATATATATATATATATATATATATATATATATATATATATATATATATATATATAATATATATATATATATATATATAATATATATATATATATATATATAATATATATATATATAATATATTTATATATACATATATATATATATATACATATATATGTGTATATATATATATATATATATATATATATATATATATATATATATATATATATATGTATATATATATATATATATGTATATATATATATATATGTATATATATATGTATATATATATGTATATGTATATGTATATATATATGTATATGTATATATATATGTATATGTATATATATATGTATATGTATATATATATGTATATGTATATATATATGTATATGTGTATATATATGTATATATATATATATGTATATATATATATATATATATATGTATATATATATGTATATGTATATATATCCTAATAAGTAGGAAGGTAGATAAAACACAAACCCCTTCAGGTAGATGGCCCTGCTCAGTATGTAGAAAAGGAGTAGGTAGTAACTCTATAAGATGTACCCGGTGCAAGCTATGGACACATAAGAGGTGCAGCAACATCAAAGGCAGGTTAACTAGCAAGTTAGTTTTTGTTTGTGGCAGATGTTCAGGTGCAATAAAGACTGCAAACAAACAGGAAACAACTTCTATCCCATTCCAGGGTGAAAAACTAGAGGTAGTCGATAGCTTCCGCTATCTGGGCGACCAAGTTAGTAGTGGGGGTGGGTGCGCTGAAAGTGTAGCTGCTAGAATAAGAATAGCCTGGGCAAAGTTTAGAGAGCTCTTACCCCTGCTGGCGACAAAGGGACTCTCACTCAGAGTAAAAGGCAGACTGTATGACGCATGCGTACGAACAACCATGCTACATGGCAGTGAAACATGGGCTGTAACTGCTGAGGACATACGTAAGCTCGCAAGGAATGAAGCCAGTATGCTCCGTTGGATGTGTAAT
>NC_142928.1:113897426-113899926 GCF_046866305.1 Octopus bimaculoides | reverse complement strand
TTTTACTTGTTTCAGTCATTTGACTGTGGCCATGCTGGAGCACCACCTTTAGTCGAGCAAATCGACCCCAGGACTTATTCTTTGGATGCCTAGTACTTATTCTATCGGTCTCTTTTGCCGAACCGTTAAGTTACGGGGACGTAAACACACCACCATCGGTTGTCAAGCAATGTTGGGGGGACAAACACAGACACACAAACATATACACACACATACATATATATATATATATACATATATACGACAGGCTTCTTTCAGTTTCCGTCTACCTAATCCACTCACAAGGCTTTGGTCGGCCCGAGGCTATAGTAGAAGACACTTGCCCAAGGTGCCACGCAGTGGGACTGAACCCAGAACCATGTGGTCAGTAAGCAAGCTACTTACCACACAGCCACTCCTGCGCCTATATATAATATGTGACAATTATTCGGTAGCCATGATAAAACTCCGAGTTTCGGATGTCAGGGGTGGAAACATCCGAAACTCGGAGTTTTATCATGACTACCAAATAATTGCCACATATTATATTTACAGATAAATTTCTCTATTTACATAATATCGAGGTCTCTTTCATCTTTTTGTTGTCTTGCCATTTCTACCAATATATACATATACATATAGATATGCACATATATTTTTATATTCTTAGGGAATAGTATCAGGACATTTACCATTTATTCTCCCGACCTTGCTCCTTCAGACTACCATTTGTTTTGTAGTTTACAGAATCATTTGGGGGACATAACTTTTGCAAGCCAGGAGGAGGTCGACACTGACATTTCAGAGTTCTTCACTTTGAAACCAAAAGAGTTTTACATTGATGGGATTAAAAAGCTTGTAAATAGAAGGAAGTCATAGATAATCAGGGAAAGTACATTGATGATTAAATTTCAATTAAATATAATATCTGATCACTTGTTTTCTTTATTCAAAATTCGGACAGAAATTTATTGAATAAAACTAGTAAAAAAATTAACAAAGGAAGAATACTTATCAACATAATGTTTACTCCTTCTCATTCCTGTGTAAATGGCTGTATTAGGTATAGACTTGATAAACACCCCACCAGCACAGAAACATTTGTAGCAATGATTACAAATACCTTCATACCCCACAGTTGACATCTGCTTACATTTTTCGAACACAGATCGTGTTGTATAGCCAACTGGAGACGATGTCTCCTGGGGCTTAATTACACCAACATTCGTCCTAAACCAGGACTACCATGTTATTTTGGCAAACAAACTCCCCACCCCTACACACTCAATAATACAATAAAAAGAGACGAATCCCCTCAAAAAAATTTACATCTGGAGATTCTACTAGAATAGATGCAAGCACTAATATGTGATTTATAAAAACGTGTGACATATTAATAAAAATCTATAAATGTACAACCATCCAGATCAGTGCAATAATAATGTTCACACTCACTGATGGTCACTCTCAGTAAATGCCTTTAGCTTACAGAGTACCTTATTTTTTCTGATATGCACATATATATATATATATATATATATATATACCCATGGAAAGCGGACGTTAAATGATGATGATGATGATGATGATATATATACACACATATACATATATACATACACACACATATATATATACACATATACATATATATATACATATATATATATATATACACATATATATACATATATACATATACTAGCTGGTGTACCCAATAATTCCCGGGGGTAAAGATGTTCTATTGAAACGTCTTAGTACTCTGATATAAGAAAGTAATTTCATTATAACTGCCACAAAATGTGTATTTTCTGTCACAAAAAAGTACAAAAATCTCTCAGCTGGCGGAGGGAGAGATTATGTGTATATAAATATGTGAATGAAGTGTTTGAAGAAAGTACAATAATAAAGTTCACACTTACTGATGGTCGCTCTCAGTAAATGCTTTTAGCTTACAGATTTCTTGTTTTTATAACTATCAAAAAGCAGCCAGAAGGATAGACATGTTGAGAACAAATGATTTTGTTGGAGGTCTGTTATCTTGATTCCAGCCCCTGGTGGCCTAGAAGAGGTTAGAAGGGTCAAGTGGCAAAGACATTCTGCTTAGCGAAGGCATATGGGAAATGTATAACTGCGTCATTCACAAAAAAACTATTGTTTTACTGTGAGAAAAGCACTGTTGAAGTGTTAAGTGAAATTTGGCAATCAAGGTTCGAATCAATGCTATGTCTGCATGAAGCCACTACAAATATGTTGTGGAATAAAAAATTTATCTACTGTCATGCAAAAAGTGTAACTGTAAAAATGCAGAATTATCAGAGTATTGGGCATTCAAAAAAGTATGCATGTATAGACATGTATGAATGAAGTCTTTAATGTTTATGACCAAACTAAAGAAGTACAATATGTTTAGAAGTTCAAAACTGTGATTAGTGAAATGCAGAATTAGGTTGGTTGATCGGGATAACCAAATATTGATCACTTTGCTAAAAACTGCAGGTGGTATGGGTTATTTCCCTAG